>NC_056732.1:1201418131-1201488131 GCF_019279795.1 Protopterus annectens
AGAGACTGCACAGCATATTGAACAGCCAGTATTCCTAAAGTTGCACCTTTTCTAAAGGACAGTGTATGTGTCACTCATACAAGAGACAATTGTTGCCTGAAACATATATTCACAGAGAAGTCAAAGGATATGACGCCACACAAAGGTTTGCATACATAAGAATTTTTTATTTGTGTACTATTACAGTTGTATATGCCATGTCATATTGCTGTTAAGTCTTTGAAATGCATACTAACTGATTAATGCTACTCTCAAGCAGATCATTTTATACAGTTAACTGAAAGCATAACATATGTCGCTGTCCAGGCCAAGGCCTGCAAGAAGTACAACAGTAAAGGCAGACTGGGCCAGAGGATAACAATCAATTAACAGTAAGTAATGCAAATGTATAGGCCAGCAGCCTTTAATTGCACTCTGTACTCAATCACTAAGGGTAAAAGACTTAAGTTGACACAATTGGATGTAGCCGTTACATAACAATGCATAACTGAAAACATCACAATCACACTAACAAACAAAACAGTCTATATGGTAGTAAGCACTAGACCACCAATATTCTCAAAGTGAAATGTATAGTAATGTACAGCCATATATCTTATGGCGGCTTACTACCAATATCCCTCACATGTTGTAACAGCCTAGGTTATATATGGTGCAAACCCCTCCCCACAGACTGACTTACAGGGGCATATAACACTGTTGCATACACTGACCTCTGGACTACAGAAGGGCACACATGGTTTGTGAAGCTGAGGCCCAGACATATATGGACCCTACCCCACAATATGTGTGGGCCATAACAGCACTGGAATGATGGGAGTAATGGCGGCATGACATAATCACAGGCCACTGCATAACAACCCCTGCATGTCATATGGACAAAGCCTCGTATGTAGGTGGAGGAGAGAGGCCAGAACACAGGCCCATATGTGAAATAGTGTTGTCATAGACTGAAAATGTTGCTGGTGTTAGAGAATACTCTGCAACATACCTTTAGTTAGGAATATGAAGTCAGGAAACACAAATGGATACAGCCATGTACTGATAGCACTCAACACGCATGATGCCAGTGATATATCTGACACAAGATAAGTGTGATGGACAGACAAAACATAACAGGCACACTTCTGGCCATCATTTGGATAGGCCCACAGTTGAGAGCTATGCAGACAGACTGCATTCCATGTTAAACTAGTATATACACACAAACCCTGTAACACTGGTGTTATACAATGCATATAACAAAACTACTCACACTATGTCTGTAGTTCTGGAACCTTATACAGATATGTAGCTGGCCTGAGTCTGCAAGTACTCTTATAAGAGCTATTGCTACCTGCTGTCTGTAACACTGCTGCCCACACACAGGAAGAATATCCTCCATACAGGAAAGGTAAAGGGACCACGCCCACATGATGTTGTGATTTATAGTAATGGGTTGCCATGACAGTGGTAACTGGAAGTACTACACAGCATGCTGCATACAGGTAACAAGTGAAGGACACTGACTGGTGCAGAGACCATCACCTGATCATGTGCATCACCTACAAAATCAATGCTGCAATCTATTCAAATCAGCTCAATCCATTTACTGGAGAGAGACTGAGAGAGAGAGAGAGAGAGAGAGAGAAAGAGAGAGAAAGCCAAAGCCAAAAAAAATCCATCCAGCAAACTTTCCAGAGCAGACATAATTCCCACAACAGGTATGTGAGGTATATATGCATGTAATGGAATGTAGTAATGGGTCCATAATAATGGGATAGATAATGTGGAATGATTTATATGTGCCATCAGGTGGTGTAATGATGTCCAGCTGAACAACTGCTATGGACACTAGTGTCTGTCCCTGTGGGTAGTGGGCCATACCCATCAACTGTGCAGATCAGCACTGACTGACAAGATGTAAGCCATCATAGTATGAGTTGTATAATGGAAAACATGTATATTAGTGTGACCAATAGCTGGTGGTGGAAGTAATGCCATTATGATGGACACATGGGTTCCAGAGCCTGCCACTTGCAGGACACTCAAGTTAATGTGTAATGTAGCATGCAGAAATGCCATAGGTGTGTAATAGGCTTACCTGCAATCTGTCCCTATATATACCCCCCTAATATTAGTCTGTGTCCACATGTGACACCTGTCTGTATTTGTGTTGTAGCAAGGCAGAACAGTGCAGCTGTGCAGGAAGGAGAGTTAGAGATTGTGGACCTGATGTCTGAATGCACCCCATAGATGTATATATATATATATATATATATATATATATATATATATATATATATATACATATACACATCTACAGATATACTGACACCTATATGTATTTGTATGTATGTATGTGTATATATATATATATATATATATATATATATATATATATATGCGTGTGTGTGTGTGTGTGTGTGTGTCTACATATATACAAACACACACACAAACATATGTATATAAATACATGTCCCCTAGTTTTGCATCACAGTGCTGCATGCTATGTGTGAGCGAACATCACACATATCAATACACACACACACACATACATATATATATATATATATATATATATATATATATATATATATATATATATATATATATATACAGCAGTAAGTGTGTGCTACATGGATGGTTATGTCCCGTGTGAACCCCATGTTTGCATCACATTGCCCTTGTTTGTGAAGGTGGGATTGGGAATTTCGGAAGGAAAGCAGGTATATTTGTGGAGGTTAGTTGGGTGGAAGTTAGAGAAGACAGCCTACAGGGGCAGTATATGGCACATGTGGCAGGTAGACACCCTGGATGGGGAGTGTCATCTGTGATGTGGAAGCCCCATAAGACCCCATATGTTAACAAGGCCCCCACCCATTGCCAGTCACAACATCAGCTTCATGGCTCTGAAGATGCCTGGGCTGGAGGCTGAGCAGGAGGAGCATGTGGACTCTGTGAGTGTGTAATGAGGGCCTCAATGTGCTGTAGCACATCCCCCAAGTGTCTGTGGAGCTTCCTATGCACCAGACCCTGGTCCTGACCTCGGGTGATAAGATCATGTCTTTGTGTGCTCTTGGGGGGGAACATCATCCCCTGAGGTGGTTCCACATGAAGGTAGTGCATGGCCAATAGATGATGAGGTCCCAGGGTGTATCACACATGTGATGTAGCCTGGTAACATGGCCAGATGAGGTGGGAGAGGTGGTTCTGCTTGCAGCTGTTCCCTAAACATGCTATTGTGTCACTGTTATAGAACATATGTGGGTAGTAATAGTCCACACATTTCCGGATCATGTCCAACAGCATGCATAGATATCCCCAATAACACAAAACAACAGATGTACAGCAATCACATAGCAAACAGCCCATGTCCATATATGGAACCATAGTGGCCCATACAATGGCATGCGGGTGACATTGTCCATAATAGACCAGCAATGATAGTGTCCCCACAGGGAACATGGCTATAAACACATAGCTCAATGTGTGGTACAATACAATATATGCCCCAGTGGTAGGTATTCTTTAGCAATACCTATTGAGTTGCGTGATCAGATTATTGTTGCAGATATGGTAGGGGGAGACAGAGATGTGTATTAAGAACTATGATAATCTTGCTGTATGAGTTGCTCAGACCTGTTTCCATCTTTATGTCTTTCAGGCAAGATATCACATGAGAGACTTCCAGTTTATATAGCAGACGAGAATGAGGTCATCATGACACACCTGGTGCAGCACTACCAGGTGTTGTTTGGCAGAACAGCCCATGAGCAGCAGGAGTGGACCGCCCTGTGGAACGATCTTGTCCACAGGGTAAATGACGTCGGCCTGCATAACCGCAGTTATGAGTAGGTCCAGCATCATTGCATTGACCTACTTCACAATGCCCGTCAGCATGCTGCTGCAGTCAGGGGATCACCTCGCAATGTGGGGGTCATGCCATCCATCCCCCATGGCACATGTTGAGGACCTCCTTGCCAGCCTCGGGGCACCTGCCTGCCCACACACAACTGCCATGCTGGAGAGTATAGTGGAGGTGGGTGCTACACACACACACTGGCAGAGGACCGTGCAGGTAAGGCCACAGGGTACATCAGTAGACCACTGCTGCATATCCATCTGCATCTGTACAGTTAGATCATGCATATGTGAGATGACATATATATAGTTTGTTGCTGTGTAGTAGTAATAAACAGATGTGCATAAGCTGTAGTATTGTGGACTTGTACTGTTGATGTACTGTAATGCTGCACCCACCCTGTACCAATGCCACAGCTGTGGCTACTGACATCACATCTCTCACACACTTATGTAGGTCCCTCTGGTATACCTCCAAAGCAGCAGCTTGTAGCTGGTGAGTATGCTTTTTGTTCAGGTTTGCCAATACACCAGTTATGTTATGGCTATTGTATATTCTATGCACACATTAAACACACCTACCCATAATGCATGCCGTACATGTTCATGTATTGTTGCTGCTAACTGCAGTGCATCACAATGGTCATCATGATGGTGTATCTGAAGGGTATGTCAGACTCCTGCAATATAACTAATATCCTGTCATTGCAAAATGTGTGCACAGAGATAAACATAATGGTGGAACAAATGGCCTACAGTAGGGACATGTGTGAAACATCACCCTTATACACTGCTATAACAGTGTATATACCAGTATTACAGTGGCAACTGTTACAGATCTACACTATGGCATATCATAATACTGCGGTCCACAACCCTTACAACCTGTAATGTGGTCCCAACATGAGCAATGAGTGCATAATTTGGAATCGTTTGTTAGGGCTGCAAATATGGGGACTACATACCTTCACAAACACTGGAAGCATATGTGTGCACACAGTCCAGATAAAATATAGTGGAAGCATCTGTTGAGGTACTGACTGCATGCATTTGTCATGGAAATGCACCTTCTAGCAAGTACACATCCCCAATGTCACGCCAAGTATTGTTCTGCTGTCCAAGACATTTGGCCATCAAATGTGCACACCTATCTGCAACAGAGGCAGCCTTGGTGTGCACACATCTTACATGACATGACATGGGCTCCATACCTAACATGTAGCACCCATAAGCTGGACATGTAGCCATACCTCGCCATTTCATATACCAGGGCAAACAGTGCAGACAGTCATGTATGTGGCAAGGATGTATGGGACAGAAATGATGTAGGAAATAACCAGATGGCCATCCAAGACAGATGATGTCACATGTAGCAAAACAGTCATGCAGGCTGACTAGTAACATGCCATAACACTGAGGTGGTTGTAGGAATGTCTAGCAAGTACTGGCTGTGCATTACCTCTGTCAGCAACTGCCTGGATTCTGCAAACATGTAGGCTATGGGATAGGGTAATCAGATGTGACAGTTGTACCACAGGAAACATCAGCCAGGCCTCTCTACAAGTAGCTTATGCATAACAGAAGAGGTCCCCAAAAGGCATGCTTTGCAATCTGTACTGGTGGACCAAGACCATGTTGGAAACCTACAGACAGCATCATGTAAGATACATGTGCTGCACAACCAACACCTCACCCCACCTCAGGCCCACCATCCCCATCTGTACAGTGCCAGTGCCAGTGTAAACCTGCATGTTTGCCATTCATTAGCTGGGACTAGGCTGTTACACATGTTCAGTGTTTGGGACACTGCAAACTGACACACATGCCATAGTTGTCAAGCATCTGCAAAAAGGCTGAAGGTGGGGAGGGGGTGTCATTGTGACACAACGGTGCACTGCAGCAGGGATCCAAAGGATGCTATGAATGGCTGTATCTACACACAGTCAGGGTCAGGAACTGTGGTAGATGTAACCCTGACTCCACAGCAATAGTGATGGCAGTGTGTGAACTCCAAGGGATGTGCACATGAGTTGACCTTGCAATCATGCAGAGTTGGGGGACATGTGTAGGGCAGACTGACCATATACTGGCAAATGCAGATGGCCCATGCTAGTATACCCCTGCCAGGAATAGTGACTGCTGTAGTACACATAACAGTAGGTGCAACAAACCATCATGATAAGGGAGTGCACATATATGCACCCACAAAGTGTATGCATCTCAATCAGCAAAACTAATGCATTTGTTTGGTACTTCATTTAATTGTACAGGACTTATGTCACACATCAGGCTCATGTAATGATAACATATGCAGTAATGTGGTCCCATGGCATATCAAGGAAAGGGGCCTCATATCAATAAGGGTATGTACACTCCCTATAGCCACGGTAAGGTTTGACAGTTGTTAGTGTAATAGTATCGTATTGGTCATACATGCACCACTGATGATGACATCTGTAAATCATACATCAGGCATTCACAAATGACATCTCTCCACATATCATCCTAGGTATGTGTCGGACAAACACATAGGGGCTGTAAGCAGCAGAGCAGACATAAATGACACAGTAATACACATTCAGCAATGGTATGTACACCTGTGAGGTATGGTGCACAGTATATGACAGGGTGCTGAACAGGTGCACAGCAATACTGCGTACATGGGTGCAGTGTTTTCCAGGGGAAGGGGCATCACCTACTAACAGCCCATGCATCACACTAATGTATACTGTTGCTAGCATGGACTGACTATAGCTACACTGCATGTTATTGAGTACAATATGTTAGGCATGTTGACAGATGGGTAACGGGAGGTCCGCGTGTAATATCTTTATGCAACCTCACCTGAACGTGTGTGGGGTGGAGGGCTATTTTGTCTGTAAGTTCAATCTGGTGGAGTGGAGGGGGGTTGATGCATGTAGGATGTGTGTGTGTGTGTATGTGTGTGTTTGTGTAAATGTCCATGTGTGCACATGTGTGATTGTGGGGTTGTTCACATGTCACTACATCCCTTTGGAATCGTGCAGTACATGGACATGGACTGACACATGAGACACCAGGAATACTTGTCTAATATGTAATCTCAGGACAGCTGATAGTATAATAAGGTCTGTAGCATGGAACATGCATTGTGAGGGAAACTAGACACCAGGTATACTGTTAAAATTGCAATCAGTAGAAAGGTGAAAGACTACCCATGTATGCAGCACTACAAATGCATTGGAGAATTACTAGGAAACACCAGTGAGTGTAACAAAATATTACTGTTGTCCACATAATAAGTTGATTGAGCAACAGATCTTGCATCTACTGAGCAATAGTTACGTATGACACTCCAGTGCGTCACATTATTGAGTGACTATAGTAGCCCCTAATATATGGGGGCCATGCTCATAATATCCGGACATACCCAGGGTGAACACTGGATGACAGCAGTGAGTCCTTGTAAAACTGACTCTAATCAAGTCAAAGAGGTAATAGGGTAACAGTTCATGTTTTGTTATCACTTGCCTAGGCAATTGGAAGAATGATACATTAATGATTGGCATTAATGAGTGTAAGTTTCCAAGTGTGATGCAGGATGGGGAACTTAGACTTGGGACAGTCTGTAAACTCAGGGACAAGTAGGTATTATGGTGGAATGTCAGGGTGCATGTGTGTGTGTGTGTGTGTGTGTGTGCGTGCGTGCGGAGTGCGTGTGTGTGTGTGTGTGTGTGTGTGTGTGTGTGTGTGTGTGTGTGTGTGTGTACTGTTAAGAAATGACATACAGGTCTTAAAGTGTATTTCTTCTTTTCTCATTACAGGTGGCGAGGTGAGGCATGGTCCCTTCTGCATGCAGTTTGATGTTGGTGTCCATACAGACACTGAAAATGATGAGAGGTGTGTAGAGGCACAGGTGGGGTTGTCAGAAACTGAAACTGCACCATCATTTGACACCCCCCTGTTATCCACCCCATCCCCGCACACAGTCACAGTGCCTATAGATACCACATCACCGGTGGCCATAGCAGAGGGACAGTTGGCAGTTGGTGGCAGTGCACAGGACAGTGTGGTATCTATGGCTGCTGTGTCTGGACAGAGCAGCCATAGCTGGATGTCTGGCAGGGTACCACATATGCAGATGTACCAGGGTGCTTATGGAAGGGCCGGTGGTCATTGTGTCCCTGGCAGTAGTGCCACATCTGGTACCACCAGACCCATGTTTCAGGCTGTCATGGAGGTGCAGGCACATATGAAACAGTACACTAGACAGGGACTGAGGCTGCAGAGGCCTGCTTTTTCAGCTGTAGGTGACACCATCCATGATCTAACAGGTGCCCTCCATGATTATACAGAGGTCATGGATAGACAGTTGGGTGAGATGGTGAGCCTCTTCGACTGTGGATTTTCCATGCTAGAGCATGTGGTGGGACTGGTTTGACAGCCATGTGGATGTAGGCCAGCAACACCAACATCTGGCAGTTGACATGGACATGCAAGGACACCAAGCCACTTTCGTAGAGGCAGTACAAGACCCAGCACTGCAGGGGGGGCGCTGTCCACATCACACCACAGCAGGCCACGTGCACGTGGCCCTGGCTAGTCCTAGGAGGGACCTGGCTCCAGCGGACATATGTCATCATCAGGGTAGAGTAGCATATCAAGGCTTGTACCTGAATGTGCCCGTGGAACCCCTGGTAGGCACAGTTCTCGTGATCGTGGCAGGAGGCAGTGAACTGCACATCCTGCCAGGTATGGTCTGCAGCTGCCCAACAAACACCTATATAGGGCAGATCACCAAAATAGAAGTAAATAGAACCTTGTCCACCATGGCTGGATACAAATGCTTTATTTAAAATACCAAAATGTAAGCGCTTTTGCAGTCTCTAAGACTGCTTCCTCAGACAACTTTAAGCAACTAAAGCACATTCTTTATACAGATAAATATCAATTAACAAGTAACTGATTGCAATTAGGGCATTTAAAGCCTTCCTTACACTTTGCTACTAAAAAACATCTAATACTTAATTTACAACCTAAAAAACTTCTTTTAAAAAATGTATTCACATTTGTCTACATGTTTTAAAGTGCTGTGCATATGTGTGTTAATGTCTGAATGCTCTAGCTTTTAAGACTGGTTTCAATGATACTGTTTCATTTTTACCTGGTGGTGTATCTGCATTAAGTTTAATGATCCACCTCTGCTCAGCTGCTTCAGTCCTATTTTTCATATCACCTCTTCTCAACCCTTCTCTGATAGCCTCTAGAACAAAGAATTTGAAAGTAAGGTCTCTCTCTTCTGCCTCAACATGCTTGGCCAATGCACTGTTCTCCTTTCCATTAATGATGTCTCTATTGTGTTCTAATATATGGTCCTTAAACATTCTGTTTGTCTTCCCTATATAGAAGACCATGCATCTCATGCAGAAACTAAAATACACAACATTCTTGGTTCGACAGTCAGCATAGCAATTCGCATGAATTACTGTCCGACTGTATGTGCAAAAGTAGTGCAAGAATGTATGAATTTGCATGCTGCATAATTTCTGCATATGTAAGTCCCTAATCTAGAAGATGCAATATGTGGCTGAATTGTTTGTGTTTTATAACATAACTGTTGTTTAAGACATTTTTGTTTTTAAAGAACAGTGGAGTGTCCTCCTCCATCACTTCTCTAAGCTCATCTACTGCTGTCAAGATGTTACAGTTCTTCCCGAACACCTCACAGAACACATTAATGCCAGTAGAAAATGAAACTGGGAATCTGATCTTCCCATTGCCTGATCTATTCATGTTGGATGCAGAATTTGCCTGCTGTGCAAAATAGGCTTGGCCTCTGTTCCCCCTTTCTTTCAATGATTCTTCTATAAATTTATCCAGTTTCTTCCTAGAATATCCTCTTTCTAGAAACTCTTCCTTGAGATTATCCAGAGCTGCTGTTGAGTGTGTTTCATTATTTTGTAGTCTCATTATTCTCAAGATCTGACCCTTCATGACGTTTCTATTAATGTGGTTGGGGTGCATAATCCTTCTATGGAGTATGGCATTCCTCCTGGTGGGTTTCCTATACAAATTAGTTTCCAATGTTCTAGCCTCTGATTTCTTGATTGTAACATCAAGAAAATCCATACTCTCTCGGGAGAAATTACATGTAAACTTTAGGAATGCAGCGGTAGTATGTAGGTTCCCAAAAAGTCTTATAGCTGTTGTTCAGAGCCTCTCCATAGTAGGAAAATATTGTCCACAAAATGAGTGCACCACAGCAAATATTGGTTATATTCACTGTTATGTAAAAATTATGTCACTTCCCAGTAAACCAAGGCAAGATTGGCATAAATACTTACACAAGCCGTGCCCATAGCTATGCCTATCCTTTGCATATAATACTGATCTCTGAAGACAGACATTATTTTCTAAAATGATGTCCAGTAAGTTACAAATCAAATTAATTTTGTTGTCAGTATAGACCATTTTAATAGCTAGTTGTTGTCTGATATTGTCTATGCCCTAGTCATTCAGGATAACTGTGAATAATGATGCTGCATCTAGGGTCACAAAATAGTATTCACCTGTCAATCTTTCAGTTTTATAATAATTTTGTAAAAACATTTTAGTGTCTCTTAATATATGATCGTAAGTATCTAGCACCAGATTCAAGCATTTCTCAACATAAATGGACAATGCCTGTGCCACCCACCCCTTATTCAAGACTATGGGTCTCATTGCTGGGTCCATGGCATCCTTACGCACCTTAGGCAGTCCATATATACTAGGTACAAGTGGAACGTCTGTCACAAAATAATTGAATAAGTCTTCTGAGATCATACCTGTTATAAGTTAGTCAAAGATCAAAAAGGACACTCTATCAGTAATTGCTTTCAGCTTTGTCCCATTAATTCTTACATATGTGTACTGGGCACTGAGCAATGGATCCATTCTTGTTATGTAGAACTCTTTGTCCATGGCAATCACCCCCCCACACCTTTGCCTGCAGGTATAATCGCAATGGACTGCATTTTCTTAAGTTCAACTAAAACATCACATTCATCTCTACTTAGATTGTGATACCTGGAACCTGTATCATTATCACACAGTTCCCTAATTTGTTTGTCACGTAGCAATATAAAAGTATTTACCATTGGATGTATTTTGTGTGTAAATGTACTCAGTTTAGTGAACTTATTAATTTCACCAACATCCCCTTTGGATATAGTTTTCAATGTTAATGTTCTCCCAAACATTCTCAGTTCTTGCAGGATGTCTACCATATTAGTCTTCTGTGAAGGTAATAATGATAACCCTCTCCCAAGTACACCCAATTGGGCACTGGTCAAAGGTATAGATGAGAGGTTTAAGACCAAATCTTGGAATTCTTGCTGTGGGTGACCATTTTCTGTTTGTTCCCCATATACAGACTGCCTAAGGTGCATAAGGATGCCATGGACCCACCAATGAGACCCACAGTCTATATAGACAGCAAAATTAATTTGATTTGTAACCTACTGGACATCATTTTAGAAAATAATGGGCCGGATTCACGAAGGCTTGCACGGAGTCTTAGAGTAGAGTAAGACTCCATGCAGCCAACATGTCCGCCGAGCAATCCAGGAAGAGCCGGTAGGGGCGTGTAACAGAGCTCCTTAAACTAGTTCTACATGGACAGGGCTGGGATATGCAAATTACGTCAACTACAGGTGAAAGCCATGCAAATGAGGTAAATTTGTGATCCAGGAAACCCGATCCTGTCCGAGTAGGAGTAGTGTTATTTGCAGAAATGTACTCAGTTGATAACTGAGTACGGTTCTGAAAATATCAAAATGGAGCCATGTCAGCTGGAAAAAAATCATGCATTCACAGGAGGAAGCATGCCAATGGCCAAAAATATGGCCATTGGCAATGGGAAGTGATGCAAATTAAAAATAAAATATTTTTTTTTTATCCCGATCACCGGGGTTTAACCATAGCACAGCGCCGCGCAAACGTGCTGTGCCCTAAAAAGCAGAAAATTAATAATTAAGATCCACAAATGTGGATTTTATAGCTAAAATGAATTTACAATGCAAGGGAATGGCAGGCTAAAGACAACATGGCCACCGAGTAGAGGTTGCTAAGGGGGGAAGCTCAGTCTAAGAGATGTAACTAAGCATTAGTAGGCAATCCTATGCAAATGAGAGTTAGGATAGTGAATCGTAAGTTTACATAGCAAATGAGCACAGTCAGTGGAGTGTAGGAGTAGGATAAAGGGAGTAACAGAGTAGAAGATTGGTGACATCATGAGGGGGGGTATGTATGAAAGGAGTGAAGCTCATTGGAGCAGAGTGACATGTGTCAGCTTACATTTACATAATAGTGAAAGAGGTGTGTCAACAGGTAGGCCAGGTAAAGTCAAGAAATGGAAGGTGCATGCCGTGGATAACACCAAAGTTTCTTGCTGAGCATGCATGCGCGCGTGTGCATGCCAGTAAACCCGAGTAAGACAGTGTGCACATGTGTAAGCGTGCGTGCGCACATGTAGGCTTGAGTAAGCATATGTAAGGCTGTGTAAACAGTTGTAAGTGCGTTTGCACCGATGTGCACGTGTTTTAACAAGAATAAGCAAGTTTTAGTCCGTGTAAGCATGTGTGCGTGCACGTTAGCTGCTGTGCGCGTGTTTGCGCTTGTGTGAGCGGCGCTCCCCCCGAGGAAACAGAAAGGAAAAAGGAAGCACACCAAATAGTGGAAGTTACAGGGAGTACTAACAGAGCTAGCAGGAGAAAACAATCAGAATCAGGCAATTACCCAGGCAGAACACTAGCCCAGCCCAACCCAGCACTTAAAACTCTGCAAACAACAGTCCATTATGTTTCTCTCAAGAGACACTGCAACACTGCAGTAAGCTAATAGAAGTGAAAACTGAAAAGGCTTCACTGAGACAAAAAATGTTAGGGGCTGCCATTGCTGTTATAAGGCGACATATGCAACATGCTGAGGGTGGTGATAATGCAAATGCTGCTGGACAAACCACAGTGAGGAGATGGAGAAGAGTGTACAGGCCCAGGGTTACCTACCAGGGGCTACATGAGCTGGAGATAATGGAGCGCTATAGAGTGGACAGAGACCTCTTGCAGCAAATTGTTGAGCTGTGCAGGCCACGCCTCACACACAGAACCAACAGGGGGGAACCCATCCCAGTGGAAACTAAGGTATGTGTTGGCTTAAGAATATTAGCAACAGGTACCTTCCAGAGACCAACTGGTGATATGATGGGGATATCACAGGCATCAGCATCCAGGGTACTGCACCAGTTCCTGGATGCCATGTCAGCACATGTCGGTGATCATGTATATTTCCCCAATTCCAGGGAGGTATTGGCCTGCAATATGCGTCTCTTCCAGCAAATAGCAGAATACCCTGAGGTAGTAGGTGTAATAGACTACACGCACATACGCATCAAATCACCAGCCGGTGAGCTGGGTAGGGTCTACTTCAACCACAAGGGCTTCCCCTCCATCAACTGCCAGGTCGTGTGCGATGCCCATGGCATAATACTGAATGTGTGTGCTGGAAGCTATCATGATTCCCGTATCTGGCATCTGATGCAGCTGTACCAGACATTTGCCAATGGGGACATCCCACGTGGTCACCTAGTGGGGGATGCTGGCTATGCACTGGAGCCATGGCTGATGACACCCATCAGAAATGCACACACACCTGAACAGGAACGCCATAATGAGGCACGCGCACAAACATGAAATGCAATTGAGCGTGTTTTGGGGTTGCTCAAGTCACGGTTACAGTGCCTGGACACATCTGGTGGAGCTTTGCAGTAATCACCAACTACATGTACCCAAATTGTCATGGTATGTGCTATGCTGCATAAGATGATCCTGCAAAAACAGTTGCAGCAGGACCAGCATAGGCCCGAGCCAAACAGCCCCCCACCACTGCCAAGGCCATCACAGGCAGAGCATGACTCGGAGGAGGAACAACCTGAACCTGCCCCAGTAGGCAGAAGGAGGCATGCCCAGTATGCTTTGGCCTTGGCAACGAGGCAACGCATAGCACATACACTGGCTCAGTAGGAACACTGGAAATGATACCTCTATCTGCCCCACACATATAGTAAAAGGGATGCCTACATTGACATTACCTGCTTTCAAACATGTATAGGGAGTGTAGTATGTGCATCTGACATAGGCAGCCCTGCATCAACACCTGAGGCATGATTGCCATGTGTTCAGCAATATAAAGCAGTGCTAAACAGCATTTACCATCATGAAGTCAATGTAAACAAAATCGCACACACCAGCTACTACAAACGTGGTCAATGTAGAGTAATATTGGCCAATGTCCAGCAATGATGGTTAATATTGAGCAATGTTGGACAAGCTGGGTCTAGGTAGGGCATAAATGAACAAAAGCCAACCTGCTCATATTTGCTCTACTGGCCCCTAAGCAGTCTCGTCTGCTTAGTATGAAAATATAAGCGACAATGTGCCTCAAACCCAAGATAATGTGCACTATAGTCATAGTACTGAACCACTAAATCATGACAGTAGTGCAGTGGTTAGCCTGTATGAAGAAATGTTGATAAGTCTATGCAAAGTATTTCACGGAAACCCTGCAGGTACAGCATAATCCCTGTCGAGTTATGACACAAAGGTGAGTCCTGCAGTAAGAATAGAACCTGACTTTCAACACACACAGTACAAATGTTAATAATGGACATGTAGACATACATCAACAAATGTAGTGGACCTCAGACAGCAACATACTGAAAGGTCACACTGGGCATGCTCACACACTTGAATACATGAGACAAATGTCACACACTTAGGCCATGTTGGAGTAAAGCACTGGGCCATACATAGCAGGCAGTTGCATGTGTTAACCCAGGAACCTCTCACTACACAGCAATCTGCCCTGTGCACACACTTATATGACAACAGACACGTGTATAATATAGTGGAACCCTGCAATAAGCAAATATGTTCTGCAGATACCTAAGTGGTTCATATAAAGTGTGAAAGCAAAGATGATAAAAACCTGCAAACAGTATCAGCAATAAACATTGTACATCATGAAAATTATCATAGGTTCAGAGGTTGATACTAGGCTATCTTCCCTAGGGCATGTACAAGCATAGCCAGAGTGTGTTTGGCTACTGCAACCCAGTCAAATCAGAGCACTGTGCCTGTGAATAGTAGGTCACACAAGATAGCCTATGTATGTTCAGTGTATTGTGCCTCCGTCTAGCAGGGACCCAGGAGATATCCCATGGGTAAACATGCGATCACCCATCCACTTGTCAAGATGTCACCTGTAGGTGGTCAGTGGGTGGCTCTGCCTATGCAAAACCGGGACTACACTCCGGAGTGAGTGGAGGCTTTCTGATAATAATCTGTCCCCCCAGCATGTCCCTTTAACATCAGTGCTGAGGTATATGTCCCTGGAGTGTGTAGCAGCAAGGGAGTTGGATATCCTAAAGTGGAGCATGTCCAGTAAGTCTGGGTCAGATATTGCCTTCAACTACAGGCACACAACACATCCGTGTAGGTGGTAAGTCACTAAGTACAGCTGGAGTTACTGTATCAGAAATGTGCAGGGCATCTGTGTGAGTCCCTACATCTGCTCGAAGAGTAACATTTGTGGCCATTACAGTTGCTGCAGGTGTCAGGTAAGGTACATCCCAAAGGTGGCATAGTAACCAAGCATGGTCTTGAAGAGTATAGGGGCACAATGACCACATGTAATCAACATGTGAAACCATGTGCGATATGGTGGGTTATGCAGATGTACTGTCTAACCACTATGGCAATAGGATTGTCAAAGGCGAGAGTATGAACATGTCGTGTCCCCAAACCCAAACAACTACTACTGTATGTAATGGATTGCAACCTATGTGGTAATGTGTGGGCATCTTGTCATCCTCAAAGGGGATGACTATGCAACTAATGGCATGTAGCCGTGGGCCATGGCTCAGGCACCAGTCAACCTATCTCTGTGAGACCCTGTATGAGTATGCATGTGCCAGCAGGAGAGCTAATTATGACATCGAGTTTGCAGTCATCTGCAAACATGGGCAGCCATATCCCTCCTGTGATAGCCTGTACATCACACAAATATATACTGAACAAGAGAGGTCCCAGGACTGAGCCTTGTGGGATGCCAGGTGTAACTGGTGTATAGTCAGACATGGCACCTGCAACACTGAGCATGTGGGTGCTATCCCTGCTCCAGGTAGCAATCCATCATGTCAGATATGTGTCGATATTGATGCTGGTGAGCCTATGCATAATGGCTGAGTGGGGTATTGTGTTCAAGGGTTGTGCAAGGTCCAGGCAGGCTGTGTGGACAACCGTCCCAACACTGATGGACCTGGTATCTGTTGAAAGAATATGAACAGGTCCAACAGGCAAGACCTGCCCACAACAATGCTGTAATTTGTAGGACCCAGTGTCTGTAGGTTTCCCATGTCTATGTGCATGAGTCCCATTACAATATACTCCATAGCTTTGCAGAATAGGCTAGTTAGCCTTTTAGGCCGATATTGTCTGTGGTCTGTTGTGGCAGTATTCAGTGGAGTGGGACCACTATTGCCGTACGCCATTCCATGGGTACATATCCTGCAGTAACTCTGATATCGAACAGTGACATAATGTGAGTGTTACGTCTGTCATGAAGGCTGTGTATGACACAGGCCGGGACACCGTCTGGTCCCATTGATGCTGTGTTGTCCACTGTGGGGAGGGCAGCACTTACCTGTTTACTCGTGATGTCTGGGAGGTTGCACTCTGTTGGTATGGACATTACCACCTTAGGGGGGATGGGGGGACACATCTGCACTGAACCTGTTTGCCAGGATGATGGCAATGTCAGTGGGTTCAGGGTATGTTTAGTCAGTATGCAGTAACACACAGCATATCAGTGAGTGTCCAGCCAGGTATCTGAATCAACTGAAGAAGGCCTTGTGAGTGTCCGACGTTTCTGGTGCAATTGTCCGTTAGAAGCATGCCTGACATAAATACCCGAGTGATTGTAGCAGTCCGCTAGTACAGATCACAGATGCCTTCCCTGTCTGGGATTGTGCTCTATCATGTAGTAGCTTCCTCCATTTGTTGTAAGGCATATTAATGGCTGGGGTCTACCAGACAGGTCCACTGCCATTGGAGGAGTGAGTCCAGTTGTTATTTTGGATGTAACAATCCATGCGATCCACTAGGTGTCCATAGAATGTGTATGTAAAGGATTCAGCAGTCTGAGCCATACTTACCACTGACCCAGGGTCTCTGATGGATACCACCGTGGTTTGGAGGAGTGTGACATTTGCTTTTGGGAAGTTCACCAAGATTACCCAGAATGGGTGTGGGGACGGGATATGGATGTCCAGTGAGATAAAGTATGTTCTGCCCTTACCAATGAGGGGTATATCATAGGTGTGGAACATAGATTCCCCATGTCGGTGATGATCATGTCCAATATGTTGTCCCCTCTTGTGGGTGTGGTGACTGGTTGTGCCATAGCATATGAGTTTAGAAATAGTAGCAACTGTTGGGGGCCCGAGTACTATCCACAGTCAATGTGTGAGTGTTTGACGTCACCCAATATAATGGTGTTTGGGGAGACCTTCATATGGTCCAATGTTCCCAGGAAAGCTGAGTGAGGTTGCTGTGTTGGGAAGTGTGGTCTGTAGCAGGAAACAAACCAAAAGGCAAATTTGCACAATGTTAGGTGCATATGTATAGTCCGTGATGCATTGTGCAGTGCTACCAACTCGGAGGTATGTGTATCTGTGATGTATATGGATACTCCCCCTATTTGTGTTAGCCATTCCGAGTTATGTGGTCAGAAAGCATTATACGAAATACAACCTGGTAGTGCTGGTGTGCATGTGGGAGCCTCAACCATGTGTCTGTTAGTGCACAGATATTGCTATCCTCCATACTGAGGAGATGCCTGAGTGGGCGCAATTTGAGGGTAAGACATCTGGTGTTGAGCAGCATTACCCTCAGTGTCATGTACTCTGTAATGTGTATGGAGGTGGCTCTGTCCTCTGAGCCCTGCTTAAATAGGGCAGTATGGTGGCAGCAAGTGCCCTAGCCAGTAATCAAAAGTCCAAGGGTGACAGGTGCAAGCTGTCCATAGGAAAAGCTATGTGGCATGTTGAGCATGTCACCCCAGGGTGACAGACACTGTATCCCCTTTGAATAACACCAATATGTTAGCCAACTGTTAAACGTGATCAATTTGTTGGTATACTGTGACATCATACTTGGTGAGTGTAAGATCCTAGACAAGGTCAGGGTAATACTGGGCTGGGTTACATGATCACAGAGTTCCTCTATGTTCCATGTCATGTGGTCCGGGGAGGAACATCTGAGGTTGTACGCACCAGCATGGACAATGATGGAGCCAGTCCTGGACTTGCTTTGGAGTGACCTGAGTGCATGTGTTATGTGACGGATCCTGGCACCTGAGAGACAGCTCAAAGTGACTATTCCCCTGTCTGGCCTGGTGAGTGGGACGATACTGTGTTTGACATTAAGTGTCACCTATAACAAGTGTATCATGTGTGCTGTTTAGCCCAAAGGGCAGTGACTGTGTGGCACACTGACATTGTGAACTGTGTGACATGTGGGCATTGTAGTGGGGTAGCAGTTGTATGTGTGTCTGCTTTGGACGTCTCTGCTTCTTAGGCAGAGTGTATGTAGAGCCTCCGAATATGTGTATGTGTGATAATGTGGTTTGTTTGCTGTCACTATCGGTGTATTTGAGACTGATATGTGGTGTGTGTGGTCACCCTCACCACCTGATAGACAATGCCAGTCATGGGTTGAGAGAGCTCAGCATCCTGTATGTCAATATTGTTACATCTCCCACATATATGTGAGTGTGATGTGAGGAGCAGAGGGTTGTCTGTGTACTTGAGGCAGATTTGACATTGTGTCATAACCACGATATTCACTAGCTGGACTGGAGAGTACACATAAAACCGACCCCTGGACATGCCAGTGTATTATGATGACATACTCTGTAGCCTGATCACAAAGGATCAGTAGGGTGTTAAGTGTGTAAAACAGTATAACTGGGATTAGTGCTCAGGTTTGTTGGTGTTTTGTAAAGAGTAGCTGAGAAGGAGTCCAGACTGAGAATCATGACATGTCCTTCAGCTATGTAAGAAATAGTAATGTACACGCATATATGTGCTGAGTCAGGGACAACTGTACCTTACTGACATTGCCGACATCCTGTCAGACAGGCCCATGTATACATACCCCCCCCCATTGACAATAGTGCCTGACATCATACCAGGAGATATCACGTGTAGAATGGCTGAACATCTCCCCCCAAAGCCAAAAGCATGGCAGCAATTGGATTACATTGTTTCCCAATATGTGTCATGCATGCACTACAGAACAAACAGACCCTGCAACTGAACAGTCTGTTGAGCCTCACCCACTCCACAGGACCTGGAATCGTTGAATGTGTTACAGCAACATATGGCACACCCCACATGTGTGGGTGCACAACACACCATGGGAAGTATAGTCCAGTAAGCCTATAAAGTCTGATTTGCAAGGCCATGGAGTGCATCATGGCAGAAGTCATAAACAGAGCTATTGGAAACCGACAAACACACAACCCTACCAACTGTGGTATGTTCATGTGCAGATCATGGTTCCCAAACATGCTACACCATCTGAAAGGCAGCCACCCAGGACACACTTCACAGAACAGAGCTACACGTGTCCCACATAGACTTTGAACAGCTCTTCATCAGCATCACAGACACATGTCGCATCCACAAAACCAACAATCTGTGCATAGATATGTGCTTGACATATGAAGGGATGGCAATGTGTCCACAGATAGATCACACAAGGTGAGACTCACGGGGTCCTGTACAAGCTGTTGATACCTGCCAACCTACATGGATCATTCCTGGGATTGCATAAAAATGTGTACACACATTACCATGTCCAGTCTGATGATGTCATCATCCTACAAATATACCAGGAGAACAGAAATCACCTAGTAATGCATATAGCGCGCCATGTTAATGCATATCTTTCTAGTATCATAACATAGTCAAGTAGGGGTTTGAGTCCTGCAAACACCAAGTGTGTATGTGATTTCCTTTGAGAAGAGTAGCCTTTTTGGAGATGGGAAAACACATTAAAAGAGGTGCATCCCTCTTTGGAAAGACTGATGATGTCAGCATCCTACAAATATGCAAGGAGGACAAAAACCACCCAATAATGCATGTAGCGTGCCATGTTAATGCGTATCTTTCTAGTATCATAACATAATTAGGTAGGGGTTTGAGTCATGCAAACGCTGAGTGTGTGTGCCACAGGTGGTCAATGCAGTGTGGGTTTTGCTTTTACTATGGTATGACATATGTTTCAAACAGTATGTGCATTGCACACATCGGGTATCTGCGTGTCGGGGGGTGTGTATGTGTGTGATTTCCTTTGAGAGGAGTAGCCTTTTTGGAGACTGGGAAAACACATTAAAAGAGGTACATCCCTCTTTGGAAAGTCTGATTATGTCAGCATCCCACAAATATGCAATGAAAACAGAAGCCACCCAATAATGCATATAGTGCGCCATGTTAATTTGTATCTCTCTAGTATCATAACATAGTCACGTAGAGGTTTGAGTCCTGCAAACGCTGTGTGTGTGTGTGTGTGTGTGTGTGTGTGTGTGTGTGTGTGTGTGTGTGTGTGTGTGTGTGCTTTCTTTTGAGAGGAGTAGCCCTTTTGGAGACTGGGAAAACACATTAAAAGAGGTACATCCCTCTTTGGAAAGTCTGATGATGTCAGCATCCTACAAATATGCAAGAACAGAAACCACCCAGTAATGTATATAGCATGCCATGTTAATGCGTATCTCTCTAGTATCATAACATAATTAGGTAGGGGTTTGAGTCCTGCAAACACTGAGTGTGTGTGCCACAGGTGGTCAATAAAGTGTGGGTTTTGCTTTTACTACGGTATGACATATGTTTCAAACAGTATGTGCATTGCACACATCGGGTATCTGCATGTCAAATAAACTTGTGTACATGTGACGTCAATCAGTACATAGGTGTGAAGCCTGCATACTACATTGATACATTTGTAACCTTTGACAGATTGTGACACTGCTTCTCAGATCATAGGTCACATATGTATGTATGCGTCAAGCCCGGGAAATGTAGTGAAGCATGGCCAAGGACATCCCTGCCACACACACCCATGACACGTACTATAGAGTACTGTGAGTGAGGGTAATTGCCGGGGTATATGTCAGACATATTCATACAAAACAATGACTGGCAATAATGGACAGTCATTATAGGTGTGCACCAGCCGTGTGGATATGCATGCAGGCCCCTAATGTGTTATGTGAAACACCGAGGGACCCCACAATACCTATGGATATGTGGACACCAAGAGACAGATGACATAACATGTGTCTGTCTGTACACAGTGGTACCCAACATACATGTTCAGGGCTGCCACCTATGTGGTACTGTCGGGATAGTATGTATAGTAAATGTGGATGACTATGCCATAGATGGCATACTGCTATACTGCATGTATTGGACAACAGGTATCTGTCTGTATGATACTCCTGTGTAGGATATGCGTCCCATCTGGGGAATGCAGTGTGGGCCAATGCATGCATTTCCAGATGTGGATGGACATATCCCTAGTGCGTTTGCATGTACCTAAGAGGGCTATATGCCACACAGGTGTGGTCCCAGGAATGTGTGGCAGTCAATACCACTGGTTACTGTTATAGCATAGTACTGGAAGGATCCAACTGTTACTGAGTTCCCTACAACTGTGAGTCATTTGTCAGGACATCATCTAATGATTGGTTATAGTCATGCTGTTGAGGTGGTGTATACTACCAGACTGCAGATCATTGACAGATATCAACTGTATCACCCACAGCATAGTGCCAACCCATGTCATACACACATGTGTACCCATGTTAGTACATATCTGTAGTAGAATGCATACTGGCCATCGAAAGATACCATGAGATGTTAACAATGTGTAGAACAGGGTATGTCGCACATCCCACGTGTCCACTATGCACGTACATGCAGACAGTGCGCACACGCCATGTTCACAGATGCACACCGGCTAATTTGTAATGCACACATCACACACATACTGTCCACTCAGTAACACATGCTGACAACACTGTACACTTCAGCCAAGTGGCACATGGGTGGACAATACTTACTCAGACCTAACACTGGTGTAAACAATGCTACAATGACTATCAGAGCTGTGATGCATAATGCCTGCTCAGATATACCTACAAGGATATCAGTACACTTTCCTTTTGGCAATTTGCTACTATTGCTACACTGCTATAATGTCACCCTGTGCATCAGAACCATGTTAGCCTATTCCTGAATCAATGTGACAGATGACAGGAGGTGGCACAGGTGTCATCATATGCACAGGGTGTGTTGTAGGTTTGCCAGAGCCCAACATTGACCCATCCAATTGGCATGTCTGTGTGTGTGTGTGAGGGACAACAGTACTGCATGGGCCAATGTTGATGTAATGTGCGCGTGTATGTTTGAGCCCTAGTTGTATGGTAAATGTTTGTGTGTCTACATGCACACAACTCCACCATGTGGCTGCCATATATGGGCGGTTGTGGGACAGCCACAGACTGTACCTGCTAGGCCATACAGATTACTGTCTCCAGCCATGGACACAGTACCTGTGCCTAGCAGGGGTGCTACGGGCAGTATCGGGTACCAACCCTGACTGAGTGCTATCATCAGAGGCAGAGGTATGATGACTGGACCCATGTCCCTGCTGGGACTGGCCAGTGCCACGTGCACGTAGTCTAGTAGGATGGTCAATGGACAGGCCAGCCCCAGCATTGCTGGGGCTGGTACTGCCACTACGGGAGCTGTGATCCATGGTACGTCCGCGATGACTGCCAGCTGATGCTGTTGCTGGCAGGCATCCGATTCGGCATCTCATCCATCCTGCACGGTCCTGGCTCATGGCTAACACATTGTGGAGGACATCTAATGTCTCCCTCCAATGGCTATCAATGACCTCGGTGTAATTCCGGATGGCACCAGCAAGGTCACGGATGCTGTCATTGATAGCAGTGTAACGGGCCCTCTGTGCCCTTAGTCCCTGTTGGGTGTATCGTTCCATATGTGCCTGTGCCTGCATCACAGCCCAGAACATACTGGAGGTTGTAATGCCTCCGGGGGCACGTCTTCCAGGGGCAATACAACCAGTGGTGCTCCCATGAGAACCCCTGGACATCCACCTGTGTGGTACCATTCTGGTAATCCAGCTATGGCTGCTGTGAGTGGATGCACGTGCCATAGGTACCACACTCTCCTGATCAATGCCAACTGTATGCTGTCCCTCAGATATGGCCATTGGTGACGAGGGATGTATTGGCAGTATGAGTGTGCGCATAGATGGGGTTGACCGCTGTGTACTGTTGATTGGTGGATCAAAGACAGACCCTGTCAGACCTTCCTATGCCACAATACATGTCTTATATTCTCCACTATTAGTGGCGGTGACATCAGGTTCCCTGCTGCATTCAGCCACCCCTAACTCAGCACCTGTGGAAGGAAGACAGGAAACACACTTTGCAATCTGTACATGATGTTAGCACACATGAACACATGCACACATGCACACATGAACACATGTACACATGCACACATGCACCCATGAACACATGAACACATGCACACATGCACACATGCACAGACATACACAGCTCACCACAGCACATACACACACACATACACCAGCAATCCAACACATACACATTAGTGGGTGATGGTGGGTGACAGTATCACAAGGCAAACAGTCACCACACACGTGTCAGCATGCAGACCATGTGTTGCTCAACACTATGCAGTGCAAGTGTAGACAGCCCTATCTAATGACATTATACATGGCTTTGATGCATGTTTGTAGTTGTTCAGTAATTGGCTACACCCTGGAACACAATGTGTACATGGACACAACATTGCTGTGCAAGTATTATCTGCTCTGCAATGTCATGTGCACCATCACTCAATGGTATACATACCATGATTGCATGTGGTATCTGTGTGACACATAAATTGCCATGTCTGATGACAGTGTCTGTGTCCATAGCACATAATAGTGGGCACAGGTGTAGCAAATGCATGCAATGTACATTCATGGAATGAGTGCTGCATGTAGATGTGAAGGAATCCTGATGCACGACATGCACATTGTACAGTGCTTATGGTGAATGTGTGACATATTGCAGATATGTCGGTGACAGCCATGACATGGCATGCTACATGACTGCAACATTAAACACCACACATACCCAATGTGTGTTATGTGACCTATACACTCAATAGCATTCCAGGACATATATGTGACTCGTTGTACAGATGGTGACTGTTGTGCAAAATGTTTATACTAGCATTTGTAAGCACACACACAACATGCTATGCATGGTGTGCATAGATGCATATCTTTGCATTCACAGAACAATGAGGTGCACAGCAAAGACTGCTATGTGTAGTACTGTGGTCACTGTAACCGGATGAGGTGTAGTGCCATGTGCCATCATCATCATCATGCATCTTGTGGTCACTCACGGCTACTACTGTGTGACAGATCACCGCCTAGCATGCTGTACCTAAACTGCAGTGCCGTGGATATGTTCACTATTACACAGCCAATTTGTATATGGGTGTATGAGGTGCCCAGTAGGGAGCATTGTCTAACATGACTGTGCTATGTGTTGAAGAGTGTTGCACAGCCCCATGATAGGCCTCTACCCCTGAGATACATCATGTGTGTGTGGATGACATGTGGGATACTGAAGTGTGACCTTACAGCAGGTGTGTGGTTACGCCATATGTAGCATGACTTTGTGTACTGCATGTGATAAATGTGTTATGTTTTGTACAGGTGCTGCAACTATGCCTATCCAATGTGCAGTACGGGGTTGCCACAACTGTGTGTCATGCTCTGTGTATTGCATGTCATTGAGGCAGCTACTGACATTACTGAGCTGTGCAACGTCTCACAGCAAACATGCATGGCATGCATTATGCATAGGTGTGTTACGTGTACATGGCCTACACCTCACCTATGACATGCATATTTCATTACCAACATTGCAGATATAACGCACTCACCAGCATGGATCGGCTGCCCTGCCGTCACACCAGAGGGACCTATGAGAATATGAGAG
This sequence comes from Protopterus annectens, assembly GCF_019279795.1. Taxonomy (NCBI): domain Eukaryota; kingdom Metazoa; phylum Chordata; order Ceratodontiformes; family Protopteridae; genus Protopterus; species Protopterus annectens. The sequence continues at coordinate 1,201,443,173 of NC_056732.1, forward strand.
GGTTCGTCAGTGGCCACAACTGTAGCATTGCTACAGTGGGTATGCTAAACTGCAGTACAACAACAGTCAACAGTCACAGGGGTAGGGATATTATTCAAACTATCCGTATTGCACAACACTAGGCAGCAGAACTGCTAAACACACAGTACACATCTCACGTACACATAATCTAACAATACAGTTAACTGTAGTCTACAGATAGGGCATGTTACCTGCTTGCTCCAGGTGGATGTGCTGGGTGGCTCCAGCCTCCATTACAACACATGTCAGAGGTTGATGTAGCTGTTGTCCAGGAGCCACCACACTTAGGAGCAGCTCCTCCGCTCTGGTGGGGGGGGGTGAATGGCCACCCCACCACCTGTGGCAAGCTGCTGTCTTTGGATATCAGACGCATGCCGCCGGACTTGTCTAATTAAATAACTGCAGTGATGGCGTACCTGTTCATATGTTCAGTTATGCATGCCTATGTCATTTACCCAATGAACAAGTTCCTGCCACAGTGCAGTCCACTCCTGCTGGTGCTGGCTGCTTCTGGAGAAGAGCATTGTGTACCGCTGCAATAGGCTGTTGAGTATCACCTCTTCCTCATCCGCTGTGTACGCTGGGTTGCGTTGGTGGGCCATCTGGCTGAAACAGATATGAACAATATGTGTGAGAGTGTCCTCTGGCACACTTTATACCATCCTATTGTCTGTCAGAGGTTACACACATTCAATATCACTTATTGGTTCTCAGCACACAACTAACTAACACTGCCTGGCAGACTCTATATATCACACCACTATACAACAGTACCAGACACACATTTTGTGACACATTGCACAACCTCAAGACAGGGGTTTATATCACACCAATGCACGGACAGAGATGTCATCCATTGCAATGGATGTAAAGTACAGGTACAGTAGTACCAATCAACCACCCTAGTCATTGATGCCATAGCCCTGCCTAACAGATGTGTCCAGTTGTTACTATAGGTGGCATACTGCTGTAACAGACTATATATGTTGCTGGATACACACGTTTACCCTGTAACACACAAATGATTGCAGCCATTGTACAGGCATAATCTCACACACATCAGGCAAACATACAATGCACCACTGTATGCCAACACAGATGAGCATTACCTGTGTACCATACGGTACTGTGTGCCATTACTTACACACCCTTATGCCTGCATTCTGTCCTTTGTGCAGACTACAGGAAACACACATGACAGTGTTTCCAAGCAATGTGAACATACACCATACTGTGCTGTTTATGTCTACAGCTTCAGGTAGTACTACAGTTCATATTGGTGATGGATTCACCAGCAGTACCACACACTAAGCATACATGTATTGCTTTAGCCTACAATGAGACACCACATTCGTCAACGGAGAACTACGTCACATCATCATATGCCATACTACTATGTCTGCCTAACAGTACATTACACATCAGTTGTTGTCCTCACAGCTAGGATAGGCACTGCCATGTCAGATACAACATCACACTAAGCTATCACACCTTTACAGACCTTGCACACATTCAGCGTTACACTTATTCAACCTCACATAGCAACTATTGCATTAAGTACATGTGTGAGTGCATAGTGTCACAGGTAGGTAATATGCTATTGGCCCTAGTGCCTATGGGAGCTTAGCCACATGCTACCCTGGCCTTTGACACACATGTACTTTGATTTCACTTGTCCCTGCCAACCTGAACCACAGAGGTGTTTCCTGGAGTGTATTACCAATCTCCCACACAATCATCAGGGGTATTTATAACAAATGCTAAGGAGGAGCCTTGTTTGCTATTGCTATGTGGTCTATTCTGGTATATGGCATATATCTGAGATGGGAACCTATCCCTCCAGCATGTGCTGTTTAGTGAGCTGACAAAGTTTAGGGCCCTAGAGCGTGTATCCCGGAGGGATTGTGATATGTTGTCATGGTGGTTGTCATCCAGCTATGGGTGTGACATACCTCTGTATGTCTGGCAGAGGTCACCTCTGTGTGGCCAGTATGCAATATGGTGTAGTTGTGGTTTTGTGAGTCAGTCTGCATAGGGCATTTGTTTGCGGCCAGTATTACCCTTTGGGAGGTCTGTCTGTGGCCTTTTCACCTGGTGTAGTTGTCATGTGAAGTACATACCTCACAGGGCATTGTGATGAATAGAGGGGAACTCTACCCTATACTTCCATAGATGACACACCTGTTGTCATGACACATACCACACAGACAGATTACAGGTGTAGTGTGGCACTGTCTTCATCAAAGCGGAGGCTACTGTCCACCTGTGTCCCATAATCCCTTATCACACCTTCACTGTTAGGTAGATCTCTACATATGTGGCAGTTAATGGGTACACTGTTTTGGGAAGATGGAATGGCACTGCAGTATCAACACTTGTCTACAGTCCATGCCTTGGTCACCACACACATGTTGTGGTACATATGACCTCATGTCTCTCTGTCTCTCTCTCACTCTATATGTATATGTATATATATATATATATATATATATATATATATATATATATATATATATATATATATATATATATATATATATATATATATATATATATATATATTATATATATATATATGCATATCTATACACATACATGTACACATCCATTGCTGTACACATGGATGTACATATAGGCACATGCACAGTCCACCTTTCATGGTGGGGATATCACTTATGAGACAGTTGTGGGATGCACAGGTATGTGATTAAATTGCACAGTGTTGTGCAGAATGCATGTGGGTGTCCTCAGCCCTTGTAGCATTAGCAGGCCTCACTGGCTGTAACACAGCAGCTCTGACAAATCTGTCCCACAGCATTCAACCACCACATGACATATATCAACACTACCATAGCTGGCCTTAGGCATAGGCCAACTGGTGTGCTTTTCCACTATTTATGTGGTGTAGTAAGACAAGGATGTGGGCACAAGGAAGTGTGGTAGGGGGAACCGTGGAGCCCTTTTGCCTAGGGCACCAGTTGACGTAAGGCTGCTCCTTCACACTGCATGCTGTTTTCTAGGCCACACACTATGACCTACATGGATATATGCACATATCAACCTTCACTGACAGATATCTGTCCACCCTTCACTAACAGTTGCAGTATGTCCCTTGCACTATGCACATGTGCAGATACAGATAGATACATACTGCTGCCACACATGGATGAGTTGCAGTGTGTAGAGTACTCTTCAGGAACATCTACAACATGCCAACACATACATGTGAGTTACATACCTTACCTTTGTATTTCCCTGCTCCGTGTGTTACAGTTTTGTAGGTTTTTTTATTGGTGGTTTGTTTTGGGTTTTCACCCTCTATTTAACTTTCTGTCTCAGTTTCTCACTCTGTTCTGTCTCCGTCTCAGTCTGTGTCCGTGTCTCTCTCTCTCTCTCTCTCACTCTCTATCTCACAGCACCTGCAATGATATAATTGCATGTGTGGACTGCAGGTACAGCCTGCTTTTCTAGGTATCTGCACTTGTCCATGTGACAGCCTTTGCACCAATTGCTGCCCACCATTCAGTAATTGCATGCAGCCTGCTGTTTGCTGATTGCATTACACACTGTGATTGCAGCCCACTGCTATAAAATGCTAGGTTAGGTAGGTGTAGCCCTTTCTGATTTCCAAGGTGGGGCCCATGCTTGTTTGCTCTGGACACTATTGTGTCAGTCTGAAGGTTGTATATGTCTCTTATCTGATGCTAGGGTTGTAGCCAGTTATATGCATGTTGTACTCAAACCTGAATGTTTCTGCTTCCAGTACACACATCTCAGTGTAGACATGTACGGACCCCTCCAAATGCTAATACAGGATACATGGGAGTATGTACTTTTTTCTCACTTACACAATTAACTGCCATACAAATGTGATTATTGCACTGTATTCCTGTGGCCAGTATTTATCCTGGTCTGATACGGTGTGATGTCTGTAAGGTGCTACTGTAACATTATACCCTGCTAGGATGGCTGGTTCTCCTTTCACAGTCATGTCAGGGAATTCCACAACCACTACTGCTAAAGACCCACAGAAAAGGATTTGTGTTATACCATTCTTAATTTCCATTTCCATTCCCTCATTGTAATACATGATATATTTATTTCAGAACCAAGTTATTTGTATATCTGCTGTGGCTTAGTGATAATTCATGCAGTCTATTGTGTGAATGGTATGGGGTTCGAGACTGGCGGAGGTTTTTTCTTTTGCTGCTGAGCAGAACAAGGGCCCTGCCATAGAGTGACTAAGGCACTTTTTAGCAGCTGTAAGCAGGTTTGTGCTGGTTTGTGCGACGCTTAGTGATGCTTAGCTAAGCGCACACATGCACACACTCACTTACACCCTCTTACTACTGCTTAAAAGTGCTTACTCCCGCTAACCCCGTGCTAATTTCTTTTAAAGAAAAGAAAATGGGGAGATAGGAAAGTGGTGAAAAAGGGGACACAAAGAGGGACAGACAGTAGGTAAACAAGCCTGGGATGTGCAGGACGGGTCCATAGCTGCCCATTTCTTTAACAGCAACAGCTGTGTATATGCAATGAATTTGGAGTGAAATTTGAAACCTTCCACCCCTGTGAGAGGGGTGAGGACAACAAAGTATGTTGTACTGCCAATTCTAATTATCAGCTTACATGTCCAATGGACATGTGTGCGAAATGGGAAACTATGTATGGGGCGTAATTTTTTTGTGGGTACAGATTGCCCCCCTTTTTTTTTTTTTTTTTTTATTTCAGGTGAGAGTGGGAAGTGAGGTAGAGGAAGTAGGTATGTCCGGGGAGGTAGGTTGGGAAGGTAAACAGATAAGACAGACAAGACGCATACAGGGGTGGTGTATGACAAATGGGGTGGGTGAACACAATTGACGGGGTCGGATGTTTGGAAATCGCAAGCCCATGAGCCCACAGATGGTAACAGTGGAACTGAGATCCCCACCCATGGGCAGTCACCACTGAACCTTCGCAGTCCCAAGGGTGGCTGTGTTGGGGGCTGCATAGGACAGGCAGGCTCACCCATGAGACACGCCACTCTCGCCTCGAGCTGACGTAGGGGATCAGAGACTGAACGCTGGATCTCCCTACGCACCACAACCCAGACCCTTCGAAGGGTGACAGGTGGCCCTTCTCCGCCCACGCTTGCATGGGGAGGATGAGTCCCATCCCCTCCAGCGCTTCCACCCGAAGGTGGCACAGGACCAACGGAGGAGGGGAGACGGGCTGGGCACCGGACCTGCTGGTGCCAGGTGCACGCTCCAGCTGAGGAGGGACAGGTGGGTCCTTGGGGACGGCCTTTCCATACCTTCTGTGATTAGGTGTGTTTAATTACAACATAAGCAAAACAGCATTCCAGATTAGTTGTAATAGCATGCAGTAATATTCCCATTAACGCAACAAACCAAGGTTACAACAGTTGAACAGCAAGCATAACACATGCATATATTGAACCACAGTGGATATTCCAACAGCATGCAGGGATGTTTGGTAGCAACAGGCCACCATGATTGTGGTGTTTAAACAGGGCACATGCATCAACATGAATGCAAATATTTATAGAACAATAGGACATATGTCCCAACAAATATTTAAGATTACACATACCCATTGAGGTGTGGAATTGCATGGTTTATGCACATACAGTAGGGTATAGAAAAAAAACTTGGTTAACATCTTATAATTACCTTTTCGTCTACACTACATTCCTAGTAACTGCAAGTGTATATCCCCTACATGTATTATTACACTTGCCACCATACATTAGGTTGTGTAATGGGTTTGGCTAGTTCAATACATGCCTGACCTATATCTGACATACTAACTGTCCAGGATGCAGATGTTACTGCTACATATTTCTTGATTGCATTTATATTTCTTTATCTACATATCTGGGATGTTTTCACATGACATTTTCACTTTGATTTGTACAGAACCCTGCATTTCTTGACACACACTCACATTTCTGGGGAAAAATAACATGCTACACGTATGCCAGATTTACTTATTCATGCCAGCCAGTAACTGACTGTTGTGGACTGTATATATGTTTCACAGCTAGTAGCACTTCCATCACCCACTTTATATGGGACTGCACAACTCTGGGTTGCCAGCATCTTTTCAAACAGTACTGTTTGTATAATGCAAGGCTACAACAACATTTCAGACTCTGTGACACAGACACACTCTGGGTTTTAGACCTTTATTAATGACATTACACACTTTTCCATAGGCTCACTCCTTTAATTGTTTTAACGGTGTATATGGCAGACATGTTTAAGACATATTATACCTTTATTAATGGGTTAAAACACTTTTTTTCAGGCTGACTCACTTATTTTATATGACAGTGCCTGCAGAGATATTATTCCAGACATATGTTACCTTCCTTAAAGGGTTACTACACTCTTTTTCTGCCCCTCTGACATTTTTATCTGACAGTACATGCAGAGGACTTATTCAGGCAATTTTATGGCTGTATTATTGGACTACAACACTTTCTTTCATGCTCTCTCTCATATTTTATATAACAATACATGCAGAATAATCACTAACCTGCCTGGTGGCACAGCCTTAGCAGCCTATCAGCATAGGCTTGCAGATTTGCAGCACGGTCACCTGCAGCTGTAAAGTAAATGAAGGGATATTGAGACACACCTATCCATTATACATACTCCATTATCAATTCTTACATACTGCATTCCATGGCTACATACTCAGTTGTGGGGCATCCCACATCCCATGGGCCTCCTGTATCCATTGGTTCAGGTGGTCCTGCTTTTGTCTCTTCAGGTCTGCATGGTGGTGATGGACCTGCTCACCAGTCTGAGGAACACCTGTGGCACTGGTGAGGTCACGCGCTAACCAGTTCCAAGCCTCTGCCTTGTACTCCGTCCCTTGGAACTGGCCCTGCAGGAGTCTTGACTCATGACGGTGGACAAGGAGCAAACCATGGATTTTGACTCCTCGATGCCCCAACGTTGCACTTGGAAGCATGTTCCCTCTCTGACACCAGACATTCTAACTGCAGATGTGAGCTACAATCAGTTATGGCATGTATTCCCTCCTGTGGGGCTTAAATATGCCTCATTTCCCGCACTTTTTTGTGATTGGCCATTTTGTAAAATACTCGGCTGACTGCAGACCTGCTTAGTAATGGTTAAACTAACATTAGTAAGTATATGAATGTTAACAGTGGCTGTTTCTCTTATGTTGTCATGGCTTAGTGGTTCTGTACTTTGCTTCTGATGCACAGATTCTTGGGTTTGAACCTTGTCATTCATTTTATTTTCATACTGTCCAGATAGGCTAGGGGGTGTGGTTGCATTTAAGCAACTTTGCTCTACGTTGCTTCTCAGTGCCCTACGGTGCTCTGGTTGGCACAGTGCACACGTCTGCGCAAACACATTGCGCTGGGTAAAGCGCTGTTAAACTGTGGACAACTCTACTGCGCTGGGTAAAGCACTGTTAAACTGTGGGCAACTCTATTGTGCTGGGTGAAGCGCTGCTTAACTGTAGGCAATTTTATATTGGGATCCTTTAAAATATTTATTTTGTTCACTGATTCACTGGCCATTTCACTTCTTTTTAGTTATGTTTAAACATATATGTTAGGTATTATTCCATATACTAATTTAAAAAATAAATATGAAAGGGAGTGGTGGGATTCGAACTGTGAATACCTTTTCTTTGCGCTAACGCTCTACCATTACACAATTGCTATTTGGTGTGTTTTGCATAAACATTTCTTCTTATGCTCTTCCATTTTAAGAGCAAGCTAGCAAGTACAGCTGGTGCTCGGCAACCAAGCTTGTTTGACCAATACAGAAAATAAAGCCAGCACCTCGAATGGTTCCAATGAATGGAATTTATTGCACCAAAACAAGACCGGTTTCAGCTGTTAAGCTTTCATCAGTAGTTACAAAGACAAAATAAGAACTGCTCCTTATATACCCTACAAGGAAGCAATGACATCACTTCCTGTCAAGGAAGAAAAATCATTAGTTAAATTACAAATAAAAATAATTAGTTATAAAGCATACAAAGAAAGTTTGCATTGAAAATTATTGTCCTTTCTTCAAAAAACTTTCTTTGTATGCTTTATAACTAATTATTTTTATTTGTAATTTAACTAATGATTTTTCTTCCCCGACAGGAAGTGATGTCATTGCTTCCTTGTAGGGTATATAAGGAGCAGTTCTTATTTTGTCTTTGTAACTACTGATGAAAGCTTAACAGCTGAAACCGGACTAGTTTTGGTGCAATAAATTCCATTCATTGGAACCATTCGAGGTGCTGGCTTTATGCTCTTCCATGTCAGAATTGCTAACTGTAGCTAAGCAATGGGCACACCTGCGCACACACGCTGAAATACGGGCAGCTATTTTGGGAATTTAAAAAAACTTTTAATGTTATGCGTTTTACAACTGTGATGGGGGGTTACAATATCAGACAGTGAGGTGTTGGGTGCAGGGACATTTGAGCGTACTCGCTCTTGTTTATTTGCTTTTATTTTCAACACTTGCAGGAGCGTGGACATTTAGACTGCTCGGCAGTCGAACACACCCCCTGCTTTCTTATACGGTCCGTGTAAGACTTACGGTTGAGTCAGCGTGCCCTCATACATATTCATGGCTTGCTGACGTCATACCGTTCAACTGCAGCCACCGAGTAAGATTTATTAAGTCTTACACGGAGGATTTGTGAATCCAGGGGAATGTCTTTGTCTTCAGAGATCAGTATTATGTGCAAAAGATTGGCATAGCTATGGGCACGGCTTGTGCCAATAGCTATGCCAATCTTGTCGTGGTTCACTGGGAACTGACATAATTTTTACATAACAGCGAATATAACCAATATTTGCTGTGGTGCACTCATTTTGTGGAGAATATTTTCCTTCTATGGGGAGGTTCTGAACAACAGCTACAAGACTTTTTGGGATACTTACATACTACCAATATGTTCCTCAAATTTATATTTAATTTCTCCCTAGAGAGTATGGATTTTCTTGATGTTACAGTCAAGAAATCAGAGGCTTGAACATTGGAAACTAGTTTGTATAGGATACCCACCAGGAGGAATGCCATACTCCATAGAAGAAGTATGCACCCCAGCCACATTAATAGACATCATGAAGGGTCAGATCTTGAGAATTATGAGACTGCATAACAATGAAACACAATTAATAGCAGCTCTGGATAATCTCAAGAAAGAATTTTTAGAAAGAGGATATTCTACCAAGGAACTGGTTTAATGTATAGAAGAAGCATTGAAAGAAAGGGGGAAACAGAGGGCAAGCCTAGTTTGTACAGCAGGCAGATTCTGCATCCGACATGAATAGATCAGGCAATGGGAAGATCAGATTCCCAATTTCATTTTCTAGTGACATTAATGTGTTCTGTGAGGTGTTTGGGAAGAACTGTAACATCCTGACAGCAGTAGATGAGCTTAGAGAAGTGTTGGAGGACACTCCACTGTTCTTTAAAAACAAAAAATGCCTTAAACAACAGTTATGTTATAAAACACAAACACTTTGGCCACATAGTGCATCTTCAGGACTAGGGACTTACATGTGCAGAAATTGTGCAACATGCAAATTCATACATTCTTGCACTACTTTCACACATACACACAGTCGGACAGCAATTCATGTGAATTGCTATGCTGACTGTCGAACCAAGATTGTTGTGTATTTTAGTTTCTGCTTGAGATGCATGGTCTTCTATATAGGGAAGACAAAGAGAATGTTTAAGGACCGTATATTAGAACACAATAGAGACATCATTAATGGAAAGGAGAACAGTGAATTGGCCAAGCATGTTGTGGCAAAAGGTAGAGACCATACCTTTAAATTCTTTGTTCTAGAGGCTATCAGAGAAGGGTTGAGAAGAGGTGATATGAGAAATAGGACTGAAGCAGCTGAGCAGAGGTGGATCATTAAACTTAATACAGATACACCACCAGGTATAAATGAAGCAGTATCATTGAAACCATTCTTAAAAGCTAGAGCACTCAGACCTTAACACACATATGCACAGCACTTTAAAATGTGTAGGCAAATGTGAATACATTTTTTAAAAAAGTTTTTTAATAAACAAGGTTGTAAATTAAGTATTAGATGTTGTTAGTAGCAAAGTGTAAGGGATGCTTTAAATGACCTAATTGCTATCAATTACTTTGACTTTTAACTGTATAAAGAATGTGCTTTAGTTGTTTAAAGTTGTCTGAGGAAGCAGTCATAGAGACTATGAAAGCACTTACATTTTGATATTTTAAATAAAGCATTCATATCCAGCCGTGGTGGACAAGGTTCTATTTACTTCTGTTTTGGTGTTCTGCTTCATTTAATGCTTCCACGTCAGGTAGTGTAGCTGTCCAGCCATGATGCATTGTAGCTGTTAGTAACACTGAGTGATTGTGGTCACCACAATGTTATCCATTTGTGTTGTAGGTGTACATGTGTCAGCAGGAGGATGGTCTGCTGTCATATCTCACAAGGGGTATGGCACTGTGGTGACACCATGGCTGTGCCATATCATGGGTACAGTTGAACACATGTCACAGGTCTGTATAACAGTTACTGCCTGTGCCACATGGAAAGATGACCCCCTGGGACATGTATATTCAGCAACCTGAAGTAGATCCCTCCACATACACACACACTCTTCCTTGGCAACACTGGAATTAGACCCCTACCTAGGTATGCAGTGCTACTGATGTATGTGGCTTTAATTGCACACACCACACAGCATTTAGGATGAGGTGTGTTCCAGGTTACATGTTACATGCAGAACATCCCCAGGCATGTACAGTATGGTAATGGGGATATAATGGTTGTATATGGACAATACATAGTGTGACATACCATCATATACACATTAACAAACACATAACAGTCAGACACACATCTGAGAGACCTGGGACTATCAGTGTTAACTAACTTGTCAGTTTGTCCAATGTGTTACAGGTAGGCTGCACACAGCAGAACAAGGGCCCTGCCATAGAGTGACTAAGGCACTTTTAAGCAGCTGTAAGTGGGTTTGTGCTGGTTTGTGCGACGCTTAGTGATGCTTAGCTAAGCGCACACATGTGCACACTCGCTTAAACCCTCTTACTACTGCTTAAAAGTGCTTACTCCCGCTAACCCCCGTGCTAATTTCTTTTAAAAAAAAGAAAATGGGGAGATAGGAAAGTGGTGAAAAAGGGGCCACAAAGAGGGACAGACAGTAGGTAAACAAGCCTGGGATGTGCAGGACGGGTGTAGGGAAGGTCCATAGCTGCCCATTTCTTTAACAGCAACAGCTGTGCATATGCAATGAATTTGGAGTGAAATTTGAAACCTTCCACCCCTGTGAGAGGGGTGAGGACAACAAAGTATGTTGTACTGCCAATTCTAATTATCAGCTTACATGTCCAATGGACATGTGTGCGAAATGGGCAGCTATGTATGGGGCGTAATTTTTTTGTGGGTACAGATTTCCCCTTTTTTTTTTTTTTTTAAATTTCAGGTGAGAGTGGGAAGTGAGGTAGAGGAAGTAGGTATGTCCGGGGAGGTAGGTTGGGAAGGTAAACAGATAAGACAGACAAGACGCATACAGGGGCGGTGTATGACAAATGGGGTGGGTGAACACAATTTATTTATTTATTTATTTATTTATTTTACATTTGTTAACTGGGATGGTCAGACTGGATACATGTCCTTTTTCAGCGGAGGCCCGGGGAGAAAAGCTCCAACAGAGTTACATTGATAATTAGGTACAGTAAATGAGCTGAAAGAACTTAACAAAAACATAGGCTATTTACATACAAGTACAAGACTGCCATTACTATTTCTGAGATTACTACAAATGTAACATTAATAACATATTAGCAAGGATGATAGGCAGTATAATGACAGAGTTAGACAGGATACATATTTCTTTATCACAGTATACAAAGTACTTATCATCTTAGCTAGTTGTTTATGTTTTAGTTAATGGCACAGAGCTAGTCTGGGTTTGAGCAAGGACATAGCCAGTGTGACTTGAAGTGGAGTTTTAGACTATTTTTGAATTGACTTAGAGAAGTTGCAAGCGTGATGTTATTTGGGAGAGAGTTCCATATTTTACCAGTGGTGTTGGCAAATAGCGTCACCACCTAGGTTGAGAGATTTAGTTGTTTGGACAAGGAGTCTGTTTGCTGAGCGAAGGCAGCTTAGATTGGAGTAGGGAGTCATTATGTTTTTTAGTGCTGGGGTATTCTCAGGTTGTTTAAGGATTTTGAAGGCCTCTATGAGTTGGGACTGGTGAAGAAGGTGTGGGAATTCTATCCGTCCAAGCTTTTTCAGGTTAGTACAGTGGTGTGTTCTGTAGGGTAGGCCTGTAACGAACTTGGCAATGTGATTATAGCAGGATGAGAGCTTGGCCAGATCAGATTTGTTAAGGTGAGTGAGGACAGGAGAGGCATATAGTAGGGTAGAGAGAAGGTGTGAACGGGCTGTGGCTGCCCTGGCATTCGGGGTAAGGAAGGCTTTAATTCTATATAGGGTCCCAAGTTTCTTGTTGACTGACTTAATGGCTTGGTTGATATGTATATCAAATCTGAGTTTATTGTCAATGTTTACTCCTAATAGCTTTGTATAGGTGCCTGGGGAGATGATGGTCCCATTATTGGATTTTATAGTGAAGTTTTCAGTCGGAGATCTATTGGTTGGGTAGAAGAGAAGTAACTTGGTTTTGTTTGGATTTAAGATCAGGAGATGGTTGGCAAGCCAGTTTTCGACTTTGGTGAAGCTATGTTGGGTGGTAGTTAGTAGATTTGCAAGAGAGGCATTGGAACATATTATAGTCGAGTCATCTGCATATTGAATGCAGGTGGCTTCAGGGATGACTGTTTGGATGTCGTTTATGAAGACTGAAAAGAGGAGAGGTCCTAATATGGAACCTTGAGGAACTCCTATGGTATTTGGTAGTAGGCAGGAGAGCTTGTTTTGCCACATTACTGCTTGTTGTCTCCCAGTGAGGTAAGCTTGAAACCAGTCAAGGGCTGGAGTATCTAGATACAGGGTTTTTAAAGTATATAGAAGTAACTGATGGTTTACCATATTGAAGGCTTTCGATAGGTCCAGGAAGAGAGCGGAGGATATTTTTTTATTATTCCAGTTAAGATTAATGTTTTCAGTAAAAGAGAGGAGGGCAGTGGTTGTACTATGATGGGGTCTGAATCCATGTTGAGAGTCTGTGAGTAGTTTATTTTGGGTTAGATAGAGCATTAGTTGGTTGTGCATGCACTTTTCCATAATTTTGGCAAGTGGTGATAGTATGGCTATAGGTCTATAGTTGGATAGTTCTTTGGATGAACCTCCTTTGTGGAGTGGAATAACATAGGATATTTTCCAAATTGAGGGGATTGAGGCCTCGGTTATGGTTCTGTTAATTAGGATTGAGATAGGGTAGGCTATGACATCTGCAGCAATTTGCAGGTATTCAGCCGGCAGAAGATCGGCTGAAAGGGTGGTTGGCTTCAGTTTTTTCAAAAGGGATCTGATAAAGGATGTGAACACTGGCTGGAAGTTAAAGGAGAGTGGTGAGTCGGGTATAGTGTTTATAGAAGTGTGGGGAGGAGAAAGATGGTTAGCTAATGACTGGATGGTTTCTGTGAAGAAAGCATTGAATGAATTGGCTATATCTTCTTGGCTCTTGTCAGATAATGTTCCTGGGGTCGGAGTAGTGGATTTGCCTGGTTGGAGAAGTTTATTTATGCCTGCCCAGTACTTTTGAGGGTTATTCTGATGTTTATGTTGCAGATTGTAGAAGTAATTTTTCTTATCTAGTATGATGGCTTTTTTAGTCTCATTTCTAAGTTGTTGGAATTTGATACGTTCTAGGGGTAGTTTGGTAGTGCGCCATTTATCCCACGTTTTGTTTCTAGTTGTTATTTTGGTTTTGGTGTCTGTTGTTAGCCAGGGTGCTAGTTGAGTTTTAATTCTTATTGGGCGTTTAGGGGCATGCGAGTCAAGTATAGTAAGGAATGAATTGTTAAATGATGACACTGCCTCATCAAGGGGAAGGAACTTTAGTTTTGTCCAGTTACATAATTTGAGTTCAAGTTGAAATTTAGTTGGGTCAAAGTTTTTCTTCGATCTGATAGACCTATAAATAGGTAAGCTTGTACAATTAATTTTGTCTTTCATGATGTATGTGAGCAGGTGATCACTAAGATCATTAAGGAGAGTTCCAGACATATAGTTCTGGGGATGACCGTTGGTGAGTATCCAGTCTAGTATACTCTCTTTTTGGTTATTGTTACCTGTACGTGTGGTAGATGATATTATCTGAGAGAATCCATGTAGGTTAACAGGGATGGGGTTGGACTGTGCTGTGCATTGGTTCCAGTCAATATTAACATCGCCCAGGACAATGGTTTCTTGAGGGTAGTTGTTGGCTATCCAATGTAGAATGACCTCTAGTGTTTCTACAATGTTCCCAGGGGGAATATAGGTGACAATTAGGTTAATGCCCTTATGATTATTTAGTAGAATTTTTAGAGCTAGTATTTCAGCCTTAGAGACCTGGGGTGGTTGTATAGGGTTAGTTATGATGTTAAGTGTGCTATTATATAAGAAGGCTATTCCACCTCCTCGTTTCTTTACTCTATCTGCCCTAAGTATATTGTAACCAGGAGGCAGGATCTCATTGTCTTTGGTTGATGGCCGGAGCCATGTTTCAGATAGACACATTATGTTGGGGAGGTATGTGGCTAGTACAGCATGCAGGCTATGTATCTTATTGTTTAGGCTTCTAATGTTTAAGTGGCATATTAGGAGGGAGTTGACCAGTCGGTGGGAGAGTGGTGGGCTGGTAGGATTTTGAGTTAAGGTTGGGCCTGGATTAGGATGGATGTCCCCATCTTTGGTTATGTTTTTTCTTTTGAAAAATTTCAATTTCTCAATTGACGGGGTCGGATGTTTGGAAATCGCAAGCCCATGAACCCACAGATGGTAACAGTGGAACTGAGATCCCCACCCATGGGCAGTCACCACTGAACCTTCACAGTCCCAAGGGTGGCTGTGTTGGGGGCTGCATAGGACAGGCAGGCTCACCCGTGAAACACGCCACTCTCGCCTTGAGCTGACGTAGGGGATCAGCGACTGAACGTTGGATCTCCCTACGCACCACAACCTGGACCCTTCAAAGGGTGACAGGTGGCCCTTCTCCGCCCACGCTTGCATGGGGAGGATGAGTCCCATCCCCTCCAGCGCTTCCACCCGAAGGTGGCACAGGACCAACGGAGGAGGGGAGCCCGGGCTGGGCACCGGACCTGCTGGTTCCAGGTGCACTCGCCAGCTGAGGAGGGATAGGTGGGTCCGCTGGGACGGCCTTTCCATACCTTCTGTGATTAGGTGTGTTTAATTACAACATAAGCAAAACAGCATTCCAGATTAGTTGTAACAGCATGCAGTAATATTCCCATTAACCCAACAAACCAAGGTTACAACAGTTGAACAGCAAGCATAACACATGCATATACTGAACCACAGTGGATATTCCAACAGCATGCAGGGATGTTTGGTAGCAACAAGCCACCATGATTGTGGTGTTTAAACAGGGCACATGCATCAACGTGAATGCAAATATTTATAGAACAATAGGACATATGTCCCAACAAATATTTAAGATTACACATACCCATTCAGGTGTGGAATTGCATGGTTTATGCACATACAGTAGGGTGTAGAAAAAACCTCGGTTAACATCTTATAATTACCTTTTCGTCTACACTACATTCCTAGTAACTGCAAGTGTATATCCCCTACATGTATTATTACACTTGCCACCATACATTAGGTTGTGTAATGGGTTTGGCTAGTTCAATACATGCCTGACCTATATCTGACATACTAACTGTCCAGGATGCAGATGTTACTGCTACATATTTCTTGATTGCATTTATATTTCTTTATCTACATATCTGGGATGTTTTCACATGACATTTTCACTTTGATTTGTACAGAACCCTGCATTTCTTGACACACACTCACATTTCTGGGGAAAAATAACATGCTACACGTATGCCAGATTTACTTATTCATGCCAGCCAGTAACTGACTGTTGTGGACTGTATATATGTTTCACAGCTAGTAGCACTTCCATCACCCACTTTATATGTGACTGCACAACTCTGGGTTGCCAGCATCTTTTCAAACAGTACTGTTTGTATAATGCAAGGCTACAACAACATTTCAGACTCTGTGACACAGACACATTCTGGGTTTTAGACCTTTATTAATGACATTACACACTTTTCCATAGGCTCACTCCTTTATTTGTTTTAACAGTGTATATGACAGACATGTTTAAGACATATTATACCTTTATTAATGGGTTAAAACACTTTTTTCAGGCTGACTCACTTATTTTATATGACAGTACCTGCAGAGATATTATTCCAGACATATGTTACCTTCCTTAATGGGTTACTACACTCTTTTTCTGCCTCTCTGACATTTTTATCTGACAGTACATGCAGAGGACTTATTCAGTCAATTTTATGGCTGTATTATTGGACTACAACACTTTCTTTAATGCTCTCTCTCATATTTTATATAACAATACATGCAGAATAATCACTAACCTGCCTGGTGGCGCAGCCTTAGCAGCCTATCAGCATAGGCTTGCTGATTCACAGCACGGTCACCTGCAGCTGTAAAGTAAATGAAGGGATATTGAGACATACCTATCCATTATACATACTCCATTATCAATTCTTACATACTGCATTCCATGGCTACATACTCAGTTGTGGGGCATCCCACATCCCACGGGCCTCCTGTATCCATTGGTTCAGGTGGTCCTGCTTTCGTCTCTTCAGGTCTGCATGGTGGTGACGGACCTGCTCACCAGTCTGAGGAACACCTGTGGCACTGGTGAGGTCACGCGCTAACTGGTTCCAAGCCTCTGCCTTGTACTCCGTCCCTTGGAACTGGCCCTGCAGGAGTCTTGACTCATGATGGTGGACAAGGAGCAAACCATGTATTTCGACTCCTCGATGCCCCAACATTGCACTCGGAAGCATGTTCCCTCTCTGACACCAGACATTCTAACTGCAGATGTGAGCTACGATTAGTTATGGCATGTATTCCCGCCTGTGGGGCTTAAATATGCTGCATTTCCCGCACTTTTTTGTGACTGGCCATTTTGTAAAATACTCGGCTGACTGCAGACCTGCTTAGTAAAGGTTAAACTAACATTAGTAAGTATATGAATGTTAACAGTGGCTGTTTCTCCTATGTTGTCATGGCTTAGTGGTTCTGTACTTTGCTGCTGATGCACAGAGTCTTGGGTTTGAACCTTGTCATTCATTTTATTTTCATACTGTCCAGACAGGCTAGGGGGTGTGGCTGCATTTAAGCAACTTTGCTCTACGTTGCTTCTCAGTGCCCTATGGTGCTCTGGTTGGCGCAGCGCGCACGTCTGCACAAACACATTGCACTGGGTAAAGCGCTGTTAAACTGTGGACAACTCTATTGCGCTGGGTAAAGCACTGTTAAACTGTGGGCAACTCTATTGTGCTGGGTGAAGCGCTGCTTAACTGTAGGCAATTTTATATTGGGATCCTTTAAAATATTTATTTTGTTCACTGATACATTGGCCATTTCACTTCTTTTTAGTTATGTTTAAACATATATGTTAGGTATTATTCCATATACTGATTTAAAAAATAAATACGAAAGGGAGTGGTGGGATTCGAACGTGAATGCCTCTTGTTTGTGCTAATGCTCTACCCTTACACAATTGCTATTTGGTGTGTTTTGCATAAACATTCCTTCTTATGCTCTTCCATGTCAGAATTGCTAACTGTAGCTAAGCAATGGGCACACCTGCGCACACACGCTCAAATACGGGCAGCTATTTTGGGAATTTAAAAAAACTTTTAATGTTATGCGTTTTACAACTGTGATGGGGGTTTATAATATCAGACAGTGAGGTGTTGGGTGCAAGGACATTTGAGCGTACTTGCATTTGTTTATTTGCTTTTATTTTCAACACTTGCAGGGGCGTGGACATTTAGACTGCTCGGCAGTCGGACACACCCCCTGCTTTCTTACACGGTCCGTGTAAGACTTACGGTTGAGTCAGCATGCCCTCATACATATTCATGGCTTGCTGATGTCATACCATTCAACTGCAGCCTCCGAGTAAGATTTATTAAGTCTTACACGGAGGATTCGTGAATCCAGGGGAATGTCTTTGTCTTCAGAGATCCGTATTATGTGCAAAAGATAGGCATAGCTAAGGGCACGGCTTGTGCCAATAGCTATGACAATCTTGTCATGGTTCACTGGGAACTGACATAATTTTTACATAACAGTGAATATAACCAATATTTGCTGTGGTACACTCATTTTGTGGACAATATTTTCCTTCTATGGGGAGGTTCTGAACAACAGCTACAAGACATTTTGGGATACTTACATACTACCAATATGTTCCTCAAATTTATATTTAATTTCTCCCTAGAGAGTATGGATTTTCTTGATGTCACAGTCAAGAAATCAGAGGCTTGAACATTGGAAACTAGTTTGTATAGGATACCCACCAGGAGTAATGCCATACTCCATAGAAGAAGTATGCACTCCAGCCACATTACTAGACGTCATGAAGGGTCAGATCTTGAGAATTATGAGACTGCATAACAATGAAACACAATTAATAGCAGCTCTGGATAATATCAAGAAAGAATTTCTAGAAAGAGGATATTCTACCAAGGAACTGGTTTAATGTATAGAAGAAGCATTGAAAGAAAGGGGGAACAGAGGGCAAGCCTAGTTTGTACAGCGGGCAGATTCTGCATCCGACATGAATAGATCAGGCAATGGGAAGATCAGATTCCCAATTTCATTTTCTAGTGACATTAATGTGTTCTGTGAGGTGTTTGGGAAGAACTGTAACATCCTGACAGCAGTAGATGAGCTTAGAGAAGTGTTGGAGGGCACTCCACTGTTCTTTAAAAACAAAAAAATGCCTTAAACAACAGTTATGTTATAAAACGCAAACAATTTGGCCATAGTGCATCTTCAAGACAAGGGACTTACATGTGCAGAAATTGTGCAGCATGCAAATTCATACATTCTTGCACTACTTTCACACATACACACAGTTGGACAGCAATTCATGTGAATTGCTATGCTGACTGTCGAACCAAGAATGTTGTGTATTTTAGTTTCTGCTTGAGATGCATGGTCTTCTATATAGGGAAGACAAAGAGAATGTTTAAGGACCGTATATTAGAACACAATAGAGACATCATTAATGGAAAAGAGAACAGTGAATTGGCCAAGCATGTTGAGGCAAAAGGTAGAGACCATACCTTCAAATTCTTTGTTCTAGAGGCTATCAGAGAAGGGTTGAGAAGAGGTGATATGAGAAATAGGACTGAAGCAGCTGAGCAGAGGTGGATCATTAAACTTAATACAGATACACCACCAGGTATAAATGAAGCAGTATCATTGAAACCATTCTTAAAAGCTAGAGCACTCAGACCTTAACACACATATGCACAGCACTTTAAAATGTGTAGGCAAATGTGAATACATTTTTTAAAAGAAGTTTTTTAATAAACAAGGTTGTAAATTAAGTATTAGATGTTGTTAGTAGCAAAGTGTAAGGGATGCTTTAAATGACCTAATTGCTATCAATTACTTTGACTTTTAACTGTATAAAGAATGTGCTTTAGTTGTTTAAAGTTGTCTGAGGAAGCAGTCATAGAGACTATGAAAGCACTTACATTTTGATATTTTAAATAAAGCATTCATATCCAGCCATGGTGGACAAGGTTCTATTTACTTCTGTTTTGGTGTTCTGCTTCGTTTAATGCTTCCATATCAGGTAGTGTAGCTGTCCAGCCATGATGCATTGTAGCTGTTAGTAACACTGAGTGATTGTGGTCACCACAATGTTATCCATTTGTGTTGTAGGTGTACATGTGTCAGCAGGAGGATGGTCTGCTGTCATATCTCACAAGGGGTATGGCACTGTGGTGACACCATGGCTGTGCCATATCATGGGTACAGTTGAACACATGTCACAGGTCTGTATAACAGATACTGCCTGTGCCACATGGAAAGATGACCCCCTGGGACATGTATATTCAGCAACCTGAAGTAGATCCCTCCACATATACACCCACTCTTCCTTGGCAACACTGGAATTAGACCCCTACCTAGGTATGCAGTGCTACTGATGTATGTGGCTTTAATTGCATACACCACACAGCATTTAGTATGAGGTTTGTTCCAGGTTACATGTTACATGCAGAGCATCCCCAGGCATGTACAGTATGGTAATGGGGATATAATGGTTGTATATGGACAATACATAGTGTGACATACCATCATATATACATTAACAAACACATAACAGTCAGACACACATCTGAGAGACCTGGGACTATCAGTGCTAACTAACTTGTCAGTTTGTCCAATGTGTTACAGGTAGGCTGCACACAGCACATGCATAACTGGGCCAGATAGTGTTATCAGTTACCTGTATTGTTGATGGTGACAGTGGTCTCCATATAGTGGTACATGTAACATGTACCGGGGGTACCATAGTGTAATGACAATATACCCAGCATCCACACCCCACTGTGGATATTGTACACACTGGAACCCATGATAACCCTCTGATATGCCCATCATCACACATTGACCAGGACTGCAATATGACCCTTGTCCATCCCAAGAGTGCTACTACAGGGATATGCATCTAATGCACATGCCACAGATATAGTATGGTGATGCATTGTCCTGCCTCTCCTATGGGCAGCAACATCACTATCCCTAATACTGTGTGGCAATGTATATTGTAATAGGAGTATGTAGTCTCAGAATGCTGTACCCTACATATATACACACATGCACACATACATACACTTGTCAGAACTCAGTGGGTACCCCATGCCTATCAACCCATTTGTACAACAGTGTTGTGCTGGTACTGCAAGGCCCAGGTAGCCCTTAGGAGGAGGACCATAACAAGATACATGTAATGTCCGTTACAGTAGCAGCCACATCTAACTATGGCAATGGGGGTTGTGGTGGGATTCAAGGGACTCAGGGTATTCCCAACTACACGTGTACTAACACACAGACACTGATATCCTCAGTAATGTACACGTACACATTTGTCAGTACTGGGTGCATCTGTGCAGGATAATGTGTACCTGGCTAATGTCCATGGAGATATGGGAAGTGGAGGGGATGTGTGCACAGTGGTATCATGCTACCTGCCATGTGCCAGCAGGCAATCTATCTACAGACACCACTGTGGTAACCCTCAGGGTGAGAGTGACATGCATCAGCCAATCCTCTGAGTGCCTCCTGCAAATGGCCGGTGAGGTGCTCCAGTTGTTATGTACAGAACATGCATTACATAACATGGTTAGTGTCTGTCCTGGAGAACTGTACCCAAGCATGTTCTGTTGACTGTGGTAGTGCAGTGGAGGTATCTGTGGCATGTTGTGCATACAGGGTGTACAGGGTGTTGTGTACTATCTGTGCCAGTTATAACACAGCTGGGCAGACATCTCAGTGTCAGTCAAGCATAGGTTGCCTGCATGTATCCAGGCTAGATACCTGACATCTGCACATTTGTACAGGGACTGACAGACATCAGCTCTCCAACTAGCTATGCAGTAGGATGAATGTGTTGACAGACAGACATCTGACACCAATAGGTATGCCATTACTACAAGATGGCAGCCCTCACTGACGTGCTATACAGACAGTAGTCTACAGTTAATTTCCACATGACAGATCATTATCCAGTAGGAAATGTATACTGTGACACAGCACACACACCAGGAACATGACAATGAGGACTCAGAGTCCATCTATGCATACAGGGGTGTCTGTTGCCAGTACTACAATTAGCAATCTACTCTTGCTTGGGAAAACACTGTCAACAGTAGTAACGTCATGATATACTACATGCCTGTGCGACTGCACATAAACTGGAATACTACCCTTGTATGTAACAGATTCACATGGATAAGAGTGTTTTGCAGGTCATATATACTCAAGTGTCCCAGGCAGGAGACTCAAACCCCTTGCTACTGTAACGACAACACTTAGACGCATGTTGTGTACATGGCATTACATACACCTATTACAGATGTCATTACCTTGCTATGTTATCAAACTGGGATGTGAGCACTGGTTACTAGGGCTGAGCCATGCTTAGAAGGTGTCAGCATTGCTGCAATATAACAGCTCAGCACATTTGCGCACTGGAAAGTGAAGCCTAACTGTACCTTAGCACCCCTTAGCTTCATGCAAATCCATGCAAACATGCTTAAAGCTGCTCAAAACTGTCTTAATCGCTCTGTATCCAGCAGCCCTTGTTCTGACCAGCAACAAAATAAACAGTCCTTATAGGTCTTGAACCCAGGACCCTGTACACTATAGTCATAATAGTTAACCACTACGCCACAAAAGCTGTGAAGACAGTTGTTTTTCCAATACATCTGTCAGTAGTCATATTGAATAGTATTGAACAATTGCTGTGACTTTTACAATTGTATAATACTCGTTAGTGATATTACTGTTGCATCACATATGTTGTTATATCTAAATATACACATATCAGATACATATGGTGTGCTACATCCAGGAAGGTATATACAGCAGTAATGTTTACACATGACAAGGATACGGATATATATACATGTGTGTGTATATATATATATATATATATATATATATATATATATATACGTAGATATACGTCTACATGTACATTCACATATATATTCATATATATGTATTTATATACATCTGTACAGTGCATCATAAATATGGCCATTTATAGATCTCTCTGTATATATATATATATATATATATATATATATATATATATATATATATATATATATATATATATGCATCATACATGTACATATATATCTATTTATGTTGACATATATATGTAGATATCTATAACTATATGTGCATATATATATATATATATATATATATATATATATATATATATATATATATATATGTGTGTGTGTGTGTGTGTGTGTGTATATGTATATATATATATATATATATATATATATATATATATATATATATATATATATATATATATATGTATGTATATCCATATATGTATGTAGATATGTACATATGTATATATTTATATATATATATATATATATATATATATATATATATATATATATATATATATATATATATATATCTATATCTATATATATATATATATATATATATATATATATATATATATATATGTTTACCATATGTTCAGACCATGGAGTGAAGTCATACCTCAGTACCAATAGTCTCAACCTCTTAGAGCAGGGGGATGTCATGTATATATAGCAGGTATTTATGTAGACTATTGTTATTGTAACAGAGGTTGTCTTAACAGACATGTTGTGTGTTGGAGGTCACATCTGCTATTGACATGTATGCCATCAGTTACTGACAGACATCCTAAGGACATCATAGTACAGTACCACTGATAGCACAGTAATTATCCTGTGGCCTACAGGAGAGATATGGCCAATATATGTGGACAGTCTGGCATACTCTGGTCAGTCCAGAGGTATACACAGATCCCGTTAGTGTGAGACATGTGGACCAGGCCTGACAATGTGGGATTTAACAGCCATGTACATGTGTATATCATATAAATACTGGACTACATATGCCCGCATTCACACACTCCTTTCTGTCCTGACCCATAATAACTGGTGGTGCAGAGATCACATGGCCACATACTTCTCAGTAGTTAGTGACATACATCTGTACAGCATCCCACAGCTTTGTCAGAAATACACAACAGTTATGGTGGCCTGGAAGCAGTACATCTTGCAAATATCTGGGCATAACATCACACTGGGTAATTACACTAAGCTGCTAGTTATGTAACAAAGCACTGTGCAAACTACAGGCAGACTGCAACAGCAGTGACCTACATTTTGTATGGGGGATACACATGTACCTGCAAATATAGCAGGCTCTACAGGCATGTCACAGCACAGAGTAACAGACACCTGTGTGAAAGTGCATACCCACAACCAATGTGAACAGAGCCACAGCCACATATGGTATGCACGCTTAATATTGCACTATATGGACTGTCTGATCAACACCATCTTCATATGTGCCACTCACACACTAACCCTACATATACTGGGTAATGACACAGTGTGGTCCAACTGCTGTCTGTGGTTTGGGATACGTGTGTGTTTGGCCCTACAAACATGTGAGCCGATAGGGTACCATACACTGGACCAATATATGACATCATATAGAACAGGACCAAGAACAATGCATCTACCACAGTCTGTACACAGGCCAAGGTACATATTTGCAATACACATACTATCGACAATCACCATAAGTACACATACCCCACTACTGTACACACAACCACAGAATGCCCAGGTTATGTCCTCAGAAATAACGTGAATCAACGGCTTACTTCTCAACACAATACCAATAAAACTGAAAACAAGAAGTCTCAGAAATAACCCCTACTATACATAACATGTCTAACAGTCTAATATCTGACTGGCTTGTTATCAGGTATGATGTCAATACGTAACGGTGTACAGAATATATGCACCTCTTACCGCATGACATATGTACAAAGGTTGACAGATGTGTGGCTGGAGCAACAAACACTTGGCCAATATTGGCATGTTGCTGTGATATCTCAATACATTTACTGTTGTAATAGGTTTTGTTGTGACATATGTCCCATGAGGGATATGAAGTCAGTAACTCTCATGGCTGTCACCATGTACTAACCACAATCCTCAGACTATAATTCTGCAGTTCTAGGATAGGTGAACTGTGAGTAACACAAGACACATAAGACTCCAAACACTGGCCAGTCTGCAGATAACCCTACAGGTGGGTGTTTCCTCAAACACATAAGACTGTCGTGACAGGTATTAAATCATGTAGACCAACCATATCCACTCAAACCCTGTTAAACCAGCATTACTCCAAATGCAGAAGAGCAACACTTACATTCTGTAGTCATGTCTGGAACATCCCCCTCCTGTTTGTTGGCCTGTCTCCACAGTGTATGTTGTTAGAGGTATATCCCACTACCATCTGTGATGCTGTTTGCCAAACACCGACATGAGGTCCTGCTCACCGTGAATGAAAAGGGACAACACCCACATGATGTTCCTAGTTATAGGAGTGTGTTTCCATGCAATTGACTATAGGAATGTTACCACAGCTGTCCCACAAGCAATCAGCTGGTGGGGGACTGCAATTCATGCAGAGTCCATCAGCTGATCATGAACATCCCTTACTAAACACAAGCTGCTGCCTAAGCAAAGCAGGTGTACTTCTCCACATCCACCAGAGAGGGAGTGAGAGAGACAGACAGAGACAAAGTAAGGCAGGGAGAGGGTGGGAGAGTAAAACCTAAGCATGTTTGTGTCACACACTTACCAGCAGCATGGGTTTCAAATCCCTGACTGACTATGTACTGCTATCACATGTCTATGCAGTTATTGCATGCACCACAGAGCTTACATGTTGGGGAGCTTTCCAAAGGTATATTCAATGGTGAGTGACATCTGCAACAGTGATAAAGGAGGGATAAGGTAGGCGTAGTAAACATGCCTGTCCACATGAACAGGTGTCAAGGTCAACACAGCCACACTCTTTCAGGGACTCACACACATTATCACAGTTGTCAGGGTCAGGATTAGACTTCCTAACTAGCTAGTTTGCCACAGTACAGTAAAACACAGGTATCACATGCACCACAGGGGTTATCAGGATGATATATGGGCAAAGGGTATTCCAGGGTATCTGACATCAGAAGGCATGCTTCAGTAGGCCAATGGGAGGAGTATTGAGTGTGAATGGTGTCCAAATCATTACACTCCACACACACACACAGACACAGGTTGCCAGTACTGACATTCATGGGTGCATTGCTTCACAGGTGTGTAGTGGTTGACTGTGCCAGAAGGCTGTACAAGGCTAGGTAAAGGGTATACCTTGGCATCAGGCCACATGACAATAGTCTACTGTGTGGTTCAGGGGTGTAGTGTCTGGAGTGGCCCACCCAGATGGGCATTGTATTCACCATCCAGTCATGTGGGTTACTGTTGTGGGTGGCAAGTGCTGTGCAATGCTTGCCATGTATGTGTTCTATAGTCCATGACATGGATGGTGTCTGGGATGTGCACATGTCCCACATGCATGTTCTGTGACATATGGAAGTGTACCTGGGGTGTCTGGGGCATGTTGTGCACACAGATTGTTATCATGTGCCATTCCTGGCCTCATGTGGTGAGAACTGGCAATGGACACCAGGTTGACCCTGCACCTACATTGACAGCATGATGCAGGTATTCCTTGGTGTCAGTGGCATCTGTCCATACAGGGCATGCTATGTCCTTTGTGGGTTACATTTGCTGGCTCTAAAGTTGTTCCAGGCGTCCAGTGGGGAACATAGTGAAGGAACACTGTATGCAATTATGTGCCTATTGTAGGGATGGGACAGGATGCCGTGCCCTCTTTAGTCCACTGCAATCACACCATGGTTATTATCTGTGGACAATATGCAGGGAACTACCAACATAGTGATTGTTGCCTAGCCGAGTGTGTTTGTGTATGAGACGTGCGTTGAGAGTGTTCTCTGGGTAATACAAGGGTTGCCTATGTTGTTCACCAGGTCTTGGAGTCAAATGTATGGGTATGGATTGTCTACTCCAGCCTATCTGCTGTTTGACAGCTGTTATCCTTGTAAGGTGGACATTGTGACATATAATAGGCCCACCATATAAGAAATTTGCAAATCCTGCTCCCCAATGAGTCCAGTTGTTACACACTCACCGCTATATCCACACAGGATATGAATGAGAAACACACACACACACACACACACACACACACACACACACACACACACACACACACACACACACACACACACACACAGACAAAACAAGTCTCACAATTGCCATGTCTGGGATTAGAACGCCTATCAAACTAGAATATTACACTACAGAATTACACAGTTATAGGACATGCCATGAAGATTACTGGGCTTCTCCTTCCCCAAAGGTGTATTTCAAAGTGAATGACATCAACAGGCTTGCCAAAGTTGGGCAAGGGAAGTTTTAGTGACAGTGAATGGTCTCAAAAGCATTGATCCCTACACAGACAAACAAACACACACACAAACCTTTACACTTCCCATGTCTGGGATTAAAACTCCTACCTAACTAATATATCACACTACAGCATTATACAGTTATAGCACATGCCACAGAGATTACTGGGTTACTCTTTCCCCAGAGGTGTATTTTAAAGTGGATGACATCAGCAGACCTGCCAAAGTAGGGCCTTTGAAATTGTAGTGAGTGTGACTGGCCTAAAAGCACTGATCCCTATACAGACAAACACACACAGTTGCCATGTCTGGGATTAGAACTCCTACCTAACTAGTACATCACACTGCAGCATTACGCATTTACAGGCATGCCACAGAGATTACTGGACTATTACTTCCCCAAAGGTGTATTTCAAGGTGAAGACATCAGCAGGCTTACCATAGTAGGGCAATGGGGAGTGCAGTGTGTGCATGCACCATAACCCATTCATCTAGAGGCAGACACGCAACACTCAGGCACACACAGGTTTATATTCCACAGGTACATGTATACAACTGCTAGATGACTACTGACTTGTACAGTCATGTTACACAGTTAACACAAGTACCACAGACACTATAGTGCTGAGGGATACCAGAGGCAAATGTCTACAGTGATTGACATTTGCACATCATGTGGTTTTAGCCAATTGGATGTGTGCTGTATGGGACAGGTCTCATGATGGGAGGCTCTTTGTCACTGTCAGTCTCTTCCACACATCTATGTATGTGTATTTTTGGCCTATTATAACATGTCGTCCTTGGATATATGTGTGTATTCCTATCCAATGTGTGTGCAAAGCATGACTGGTGTGTACTGAGGAGTGTATGCACTAACATCTGTGACTGTCAGATATGTATGGTCCACTGTTGTTGCCACACATGGACTTAATTTTTGTAAGTGTGTGAGCATGCCCAGTATGACCTTTCAGTATTTTGTTGTCTGTCATGGCCTTCATTTCTCTAAGTGTGGGAGCATGCCCAATATGACTTTTTGTATTGAATGTGTGAATCTATTCCAGGTAGATTGTACTCCAGTGCAGACTTTTGTGTTCTACACCTACAGCTAGCAACTTGTTTCTGTGGGATATCTGTAGATCGGTTGAAAATATGGGGTCAAAATGGGCAAACGATAGTGGGTTTCTGTAGGTAATTGTGTCTGTGCTGCTTCTTCTACACGGTTTTGGTGTTAGCAGAGATATTCAGACATATGTACTGTTTTACACTGTGATGTTTTATATCATCAGGTACTGTCAGGTATACATATTTGCTTGCAGTGATGTCCTGGGGAACACAAGGTGAATGTAGCTGTGTCCAGTATTGTGGTCAGTAGCCTACATATTCTTGCACAATCATGCCATTCTGGAGGGGAAGCTGCAGAAACTTGCTGCTGGGTCTGTGTAAATGGTTCAGCACCTTGGTACAGTGGTGGCTGAGGATACCAAGCTTGTTCATCCATCAACATGACAGTATGGCCATATCCTGCTGTGGCCATACCTCACATATGTGCAGATTCGCACAGGTTACCCAGAGGCAGGGGTCATAATTCTGGACATTAACCCTTCAAATTGTTGTTTATGAGCAGGTTTGTAGCCACCTATTCTTGTGTTTGCAGCCAGGGATAGTATGTGCACACAGCTTTGTTTTGGACTTCACACAATCTATGCCCCTCATGCTCCTACCCCTTCTCTATTATTCTATCCTCTTCCAAAAGTTATGCAAACATTATCTGATATGTTCCCAATAGTTATTACCTCATCCCAGTAGTAATTTGGTGTTGGTCCACAGCTCATGCAGTTGGACATGGTGGAGATGTTACTGAGATTTGTCCACATGGCCTTGAATTTGGGTTCTGTGGACTGTGTTATGTTGTTATTTGGGAGTCCATGACAAAACATACATTGGCAGTACTGGTGAAACACAGGCCTTTAGCAGAGGACTTTAGGCTATTTGGTAGTGATGCAGGCCAGCTGTACCAGGCTATTGCATTCTGTCACTCCTACAGCCCAAACTGCAATACACTATATTCTCCTGGGGTGACAGGGAAGGTGTGCAAGGTGTTTATGCCAATACTTTCTGTCATTATTGATCCAGTGGTGTTGATGCTGCCAGGGCGCTGCTTACAGCTATGGACACACCTGCATGGGACACCTATTCTGCATGCTGCATTCTTTAGCTATTCCCATACAGAGGTGGGGGTCATATTGTACACATTCCCAACAGCAGGGATAAGACTGGAGAAGTACCTATGAGTGGTGGTGGGGTGAGCTGGGTGCATGTGTGCTATGGACACTACTTGCATCTGACTCACATATATGCATTGGACATTCCACTTATGCTGGCTTGTGCAGGGACATCAGCTGTTTCTCAATACTTCATACATATAACCTTTGTGGTCTGCCACTGTTTGGCCAGACGACATTAGTATTCCCTACTACAAGCCCAAATAATGTGCTGCTAACCTGTATGTACAATTCCAAGGCTGTGTCCATTTGACAGTTACATATTATACACTGTCTGTCTCGGGTACTTCCCCTTGTGTACTGCTTGTATGTCTGAGCCCACATTCATGCCATGTCCATCTTTCAGCTGGTGACACATTTTACTTCCAAACATTTACTATGGCTTACTGCTGGAATGCATTTTGCTGGGAAGCATTGTTTTTGGCACTGCAGTTGTGAGAACTTGGCCCTGTCATCGGCAGTACTGGCCAATGGCCACTAGGACGATCCTCACCATGCATGCATACTGACCACTCTCACACAGTATATGACACACACCAACTTAACACACACAGCCTTGCAAATTGTACACATGCTAAAAATCTATCCTGCTACCTTAGCCAGCTCAGGTAATCTGTGATCCACTGTTACTATACGTACACATACATGTTACTGCGTTTCTACACAGGATTGGGGGGCACAACTGACTGTTACTACATTTCTACATAGGATTGGGGGGCACACCTGACACTTGTACACATTTGCTATGACTACACTGGTATTTCAGGTACTCCATTTCATTCTGTATTCTGACCTATCATGCTGACTAGAGGCATATCAGAGTACTACAGGTCTTAGGTTTGATTGACCTACATTTCAGTTTCTGACTTCTTACCCTTCAGAACTAACATCCCATTGCCTGACCTGTTGTAGTCTGTCTGTGTAGGTCTGGGAGGATTGTTCTCAATAGCCATCAATCAGAGGCCTTACCACAGCCATTGTTTGTGTTTGTCTACACCTGTCCTGTTGGCTGAGACTGTTGTTGGGTATGTGAGCCTCCCTGACTGGCATGTGTGTGTCCCATGGACACACATGTGGCCCAACACATTTCCTGCAGTGAGTTTTGCCACCTTGTCTAGTACTGGCTACTATGGTGACACCAGTATTTGTTACAGATCTCATGCTGCCACTATAGGTGTCTACTTTCTGCTGGCATCCCATTCAGCCACCTGATTCCCTTGCATGCTCACATCCATTCCATAGATACAAGTAACAACACATGCTACTCCAGTTGGCAATTGATAGGAAGAGTGACTTACCTTGTGGGTGTGTCAGTATTGAGGATGGTGCTGGAGAGCTGACTATGTTAGATGCACATAGTACACTCCCTATACATGGTTAAGCACAGGTAGTGTCATGTTTGGCGTCACTTTTACTGTATGTGTGAGTCAAAGAGAGGTGTCATTCTCTGGGTTCCTACCGTGTTAGTGTATGTGCTATGTGTTGCCTCTTTGCCATGGCCTGGGCATACTGGGGACACCTCCTTCTGCCTACTGAGGCAAGCTCAGGTTGTTCTTCCTCCAAGTCACTCTGGGCCTGTGCAGGCCTTGGCAATGGTTGGGGGCTGTGTGGCCCTGCCCCATGCTGTTCCTGCTGCAGCTGTTTCTGCAGGATCATATTGCGTAGCATGGCACATACGATGACAATTTGGGTACATGTAGCTGGTGAGTACTGCAAGGCTCCACCAGATGGGTCCATGCACCAGAACTGTGACTTGAGCATCCTAAACACATTCTCTATTATGATTCTGGTCTGTGCGTGTGCCTCATTATGGAGTTCTTGTTCGGGTGTGTGTGCATTTCTGATGGGTGTCATCAGCCACGGCTCCATTGCGTAACCAGCATCCCTCACTAGGTGGCTGAAAGGGATGTCCCCAGTGGGAAATCTCTGGTACAGCTGCATCAGATGCCAGATGTGGGAGTCTTGATAGCTTCCAGGGAAGCCAGCACATACATTCATTATAATGCCCTGGGCATCGCACATGACCTGGCAGTTGATGGAGAGGAAGCCCTTGCTGTTGATATAGACCCTACCCTGCTCACTGGGGGGTGCTTTGATGCATATGTGCATGCAGTCTATAGCACCCACTACCTCAGGGTATTCTGCTATTTGGTGGAAGAGATGCATATTTCTGGCCAATGCCTCACAGTTGTTGTGGAAATATATGTGCTCATCGGCATGTGCTGACATGGCATCCAGGAACTGGTGGCATACCCTGGATTCTGATGCCTGTGAGATCCCCATGATATCCCCAGTTGGCCTTTGGAAGGTACCTGTAGCTAGTATTCTTAGGCCTACACATTCCTTGGCATCCACTGGGATGGGTTCCCCTTTGTTGCTTCTGTGTGTGAGGTGTGGTTGGCACAGCTCAACAATTTGCTGTAGGAAGTCCCTGTCCACCCTATAGTGCTCCACTATCTCCAGCTCATGTAGACCCTGGTAGGTTACCCTGGGTCTGTACACTCTTCTCCTTCTCCTCACTGTGTGATGGTCATCAGCATTCTCATCCTCACCACACTCAGCCTCTTCCACATGTTGATTTATGATAGCTGCTGCAGCCCCTATCATTTTGTTGCTTTTGTTTGGTAAAATTTTCCTGCTTGTGTACACCGGTGGTGTAGAGTTTGTGAGAAAAACCAGAGGGAAAGGTGTTTGCATAGTTTATAGTGGTGTGCTGGGCCGGGCTGCTACCTGTGTAATTGTCTGATTCTGATACATTTCACCTGCCAGCTATGCTAGTTCTCCTTGATTACCTTCCTACTGCAGTTTTCCCTTCCCATTGCCTTCCTGTTTAAGCCTGGGGGCATGCTGCACAAACACAGTGCTCAGATGTGCACGGAGCTAGTATTTCCTGGTTTACTTTTTTTTTTCCTTTGAAACACGGTGCGTGGCACACACACCCATTTAGGCAATGTAAAGAGTTCTAGGCAGCCTCAGATACACCCCCTTGCTTAGCTCTGCTAAGCTCAGGGCAAACCTGAGCCACAGGGCTCCAATAAGCTTACAGTACACCTGACACACCCCTTTATGATTTCACCTAGCTCTTAGGCTTGCACCATGGTCTTCCTGCACCAACACGGTTGGGTGCAGGCTAGCCATGAGAGGGGATCTAGGATTCAGTATCATTCCACTCATTTGCATAGGATTGCTTGCTAATGCCTAGTTACAAGTCCCACACCGAGCCTTCCCCAATAGCAACCACTATTCACTGGCCATGTTGTCTTCTGCCTCCTATTGATTATTATGGAAAAATTGTTATTTTGGATAGAATGCTTATTTCAATTTTTTTTTTTTATTTTCGGCCCGATCCCATTTGCACTCCGCTGCCCTATGCTTAAAAAGCCAAAATCGGACAAAAAAAAAAAATTAAAGTTTTTTTTTTTTTTTTTTTGCAACTGTTTTCCATGCCAATGGTCATGTATTTGGCCATTGGCATGGTTTCCACATTATATACACCCTTTATTAGGAGCTGTCATGGCTCCCTTTTGTAGTTTGCAGAAATGTACTCGGTTACTAACCGAGTACATTTCTGCAGCCTACACTAGTCCTGCACGGCTGGCTGCCAGCTTCCTGGATTACAAATTCACCTCATTTGCATGGTTTTCACCTGGAAATTGGATAATTTGCATACAGGAGCTGTGTCCATGCAGGAATAGTGCAGAAGCGCTCGTGCACGACCTGGGAGCTTATTCATGGATCGTACGGCGACCATATTGCCTCCAGTAGCTCCTGCACTATTCCTGCACACCGTGCAGAGCTTGCTGAATCCTGGGGGTTATCTTACTGATGTTCCTCCTTATCTTGTTGATGTCTTCTAGCCATAGCTATTTTTACAAAGCTTGTTTCTCAATAACATTCTCCTTTTTCTGCATGGATGCCAAAATCTAATTAAGCTCTTTTTTCCCAGCACACTTATACTATTTTCTAATTTTTAGCATTTCATACTATTTCTAAATTAACCCTTTATATTTTATTTTGATCTATATTATTCTCCCAGCTTCTTTTCCAAGCTAATAATCATGCTAACAATTTAAATGGAGACAATGCTATTTCTCTTACAGTAACCGTTCCTAGCCAAATAACATGAAAGTACTACTGAAACTTTGGTCTGAATCTCTTCACTTTCAGAAGCAACAAGTTTTGCACAACTGGCACCATTAAGTTGCTCACCAGCTCTCACCTTAGCAAATGTGTCTGCTGACATAACATTACACTTTGAACCAGTGTCCACTTTGAGCTTGGTGGATTTGCAACTGATCTGGACAGTACAAAACACTTTGTCTTTCCCAACACATTTACTGCATCAACCTTTTCATCAATTAATGACACACCATCTACATACAAAGTAGAGATGGAGCTCTCTATATGCTCAACTTGCTTGATTTGTAAAACTTTTGAAAATGGTTCCATTTTTTACACTTGTGGCATTGCTGACCAAATGCTAAGCATCTTTCTCTCTTAGACTCGTGACTGGTACTACAATTGCGATGGTTAACAATAAAGCTTGGTTTGGGTTTGGATGACTCACCCTTGTACTGCACTGAGCATGTCCTTTTCTAAGAAGTTGCTGGAAAACTGCGGGTTTTACCTGGGGAGCCTGCAGGGGTGGCAGGTGCCATGTGCTTTGGCCTGCTTATGCTAGCCACATTTTGCATGCTGTCTACATTTGCTCTAGAACCTGCTGAAATCATGTTCTTATCACTTGCAAGCATACTTCTGTGTCTTTCTGTACCTTCATGGATTTGACAAATCTCAGTAGTTTTGCTCAGTGTTAAATCACTGCTATGAAGCAAAATCTTTCTCACTGCCACACTATTAATACCATACACAACCCTGTTCTTTATTAACTCATCTGTTAAATCACCAGACTTACACATTTTAGCTTTGTTGCTCAGGTCAGTAATATAAGCTGCAAAAGTTTCCCCTGGTTTTTAATCTCTTGTGTAAAACAAATGCGTCTATAATGTAACATTTGTCTGGGGGTACACATTTCCCTGAATTTGCATTTCACACACTCATGGTCTTCCCTTGATTCAGCCTGTATAACAATATAACAGTTTTCACCTTCTCCCTGATATACTGCTGGTGCATACACAAATTAATGATGTCTCTCAATGGCCTCTGACCCAGATAGGTTTAGCAAAACAAATGCCCTGGTGCGTGCATCTTTGTCATAGTAAGCTGCTTGTATAAAAATATCATACTCTTGCTCAAATTTTCTCCAATTCTTTGCAATATTCTGATCAAATACAAGTGGTGATGGCTTGCAAAATCTCTCTGCCATATTAACACATACCAGTGAAGGCTTTTGAAAGTATGCAAGGACACACACATATATACATATGCCAAAAATGTATGCCATTATTTGTAACTATGCCCAATAGCACAACAAGCCTCTGAATAACTGAACTTTGTTAAATAAGTCTCCTGGGCACAAAAATACCCTTGAAATTATTGTAATGTAAGAAATCACCTCATCAGTGTAAGAAAAATTTCAAAATAACTGCACTATGTGAATAAACTGGGTAGAAGAATCTCAGAGTAAAAAACATTTCAAAGTAATTGCACTTTGTGAATAAACAGTACACAGCACACTGAAAATTTCCCAAACTGGCTATACTTTGCTATATAACTCTATACAGTGCAAGAAACACTCTGTAATGGCAGCACTTTGCAAATAGATACACCCAGCATAAGAAACTTTTTGAAATGGCTGTATGTTGACTGCCCTTTACGAAATGGTAGCTCTTTGCACAAAATAAACTCTTTGGAATAAATGCACAGTAATAAGCATATGCTGTAATCACTTTTACACACTTTGAGATACCTCAAATAAGTCTAGTTATGCCCTTAATAGCTTCAATCAATACAAAAGAGTAGTTTAGAGAGTAGCAGCTCGGATGGCTTAGTGGTAAATTGATGTGGTTAATGTATGCAGGGTCCTGGGTTAGACACTTGCAAGGGATGATAATTTACAGGGGTCCAGAGAAGTAAATAGTGTGGGAAGAAATAACCAGGGAATTGTTATGGCTAGGCTTGTATAGGACCTAGGGCTGATACCCTCGTACCAACCTATGAACTTATGTTTATGCCAAAACACAGTACTTTGCCAAAAACATGCAGTTGTCTTGCTTTATTTATGCTTAATGTGCCCTTTTTGCCCTTTATTATATTTGTTTTTTTCATTTAAACTTTGTTCATGCCCATTATACTTTTCTTGTGCTTGTTTTACTCTAAACATGCTCATTTTGCAATTCTGGGATAATTCCAAACCCCTTATGTGCTTTTCTGATAATCATTTTTTCAAATATCTTAATTTTAAACATCTCATTTAATTAATAAACTTTTTGTGCCTCTCACTTGTTTAATAATGTGTTTTCTGCCCTTGTAATGCTCTGTTTTATTTTTTTAATAAATAAATCATCCGTGCAAGTTTTCATTACCTTTAGTTTGTTTCTGGCCCTTTTTTTTGTACTCGGTTCTCTTAGTTTACCTTCACTGTTAACTCTGCATGTCGTAGCTCTGTAAAGCAGTCTCCAGATTCCTGGTTCAGACACCATGTGGCTTGTCCAGTCAGGATAAAACAGATGAGCATTTCTGGGTTCTATTAAAGCAGCTTTTTTATGTACAAACACATCAGGATTGAGGCTTAGTAACTTTAACTTAGATAAACTTATAAACAAACTAGCTATTACACTCATGCCTGCTCACTCTCTGGCTGCACTCTCAAAATGGCACTGAAGCTAGCACATGCTTGTTATTTATATGCATGTGCTGTCCTTGAAAGACTTCTTAAATGTACAACACACACACACACACACACACACACACACACTATTCTAGACCGGGTGTACCAGATATGTGAGTCATTATAACTGCCAAGGTTGCCAGCACACATGGTCAATGCAATTCCCTTGGCATTATACTCGACTTGGTGATTAATAGTGTGGGAGCCAATTCTGTTAATGTGGAGCCTTCCCTGTTCCCCAGGTGGTGCCTTAATTTATATATGTGTGCAATCTGTGGCACCCAGTACTGGGTAGTGTACTTCAGGGTAGAATTCCTGCATATTTCTGGAACTATCCTCAGGAGTATGAGGAGACTATGTGTGATCTCTGGCATGTTGAAGGATAGCATTCAAGAACTGATGGAGAATCCTGGATGCTGATGCCTGTGACACCTCAAGAATTTCCCCTGTTGGTCTCTGAATGGTACATGTAGCTAAGATTCTATGTGCTACACATATCTTTGTCTCTACTGTGACAGATTCCCCTCAGTTTCCCCAGGCTCTGAGTTGAGGACAATAGAGGTTGCAGAGTTCCTGCATTGTGTCTCTATCCAATCTGCAGCTCTCTACAATTTCCACATCATGTAGGTTGTGATAAGTTACCTGGGGTCTGAAAACTCTTGTCCTTCTTGGCCTTAGTCTACTAACAGCAGCAGCAGCATAGACCTCAGCCTGTTGCACATACACATACATTACAGCAACAGCAGTTCCTAACATTGTTTCTGTGTAGACTCCTTTCCATGGCTGTATTCCAATAGGTTTTTGAATTCACAGGGAAAACCAACACTGAGTCTACATGGTTGCTTTATAGCTTGTTGAATAGCTCCTCCATCTTGGCTTGGTTGATTAGCATACAGTTCAGCTGCTTATGTTGTAGTGTTTACCTTGTTTACATGGTGGTGCGGGCCTCTTACTGAATCCAAAACAGTGTGCTCCATGTAAGTGCTATGGTGCAACACACACATGGTGTAACTGGACTGAGTAGGCTTTATTGAATCTGGCTGTCTGTCCTATAATTTCCCATAGATGCAGTGGTGCTTGTGATGACATCTTCTTTTTCATCTTGTACACAATCTTTACACATTAACTCAACTTCATCATCTAACCTTCACTACCATATACATTTTCATGCTAGGGTCTTAATTTCTTCATTATCGAGGTATCCGTAACTTAATTTTTCCAAACCTGCATTTTTCAGTTTCTGCACAGAAATGACTTTGGTTCTACACAAAGCATAAACTTTCTCTAGTGATAATCTAAATTTTCTGTAGCAGTATACCTTTGAATCTCCCATTTACTATATGAGGCTGATCTTTGATAATACAGTTTTTTTCATCCTGTTACGGCTAACTTTAAGCATCTGTGCTTGCACTTATTGCTTCATCTCTACAGCTTCCCATACATCCTCCTGCCTCTCTGGTGTTCTCAACTGGAAGAGCATTTCTGTGTATGGCACTATCCATTAGACAGCTCTGGTTGACAGACCTACAGGCACACAGTGAAGTGTGTAGGCCAAAAGAGACCATCATATTGCAGATGGTGAGGGACTTTTCACATGGCCTTGTACATTCCCCCTTCCTGTTGACCTTACATGCACTGGGTGGCAATGGGAGGCCTACACAAGCACATCACTTCTTTCCAGCTATAATGATGTCATTCTTTTCAATTACCACTTTCCCCTAATCTGACATCCACCACTACTCATAGAACTGTGTCTCAGAGGAATTGCCCTCACCCCTGAAGGATAGACATGCCCATACTTATTTTTGCTCCATCAGATGCCTACACTACTGGTCAGATCTGCATAACCAAGGCTTTTATTTTTCTGTGCCACTGCAAATACATTAATTTTGATCATAAAGATAATACTTTTAGCAGTTTCTACTTATTTTATTTCAGTCTAGCTATCATTTCAGTTTTCAATGGAATTGGTAAAAATTATCTTAGGAAGATTATTTATGTAATTTGTAAAACTTTATCTACTAGTAATTTGTTTATTCATTTATTCAGCAGGTACAGTAGGTGGACTAAACTACTGAGGGCCCCTTTTCAGTCACCACCTAGATATAAGAAATGAAAACCAAACATTCTGTCATGTGGACACAATCATTTTCTCTTACTTTGTGAGTAGTTGTTGCTAATGTAATTCCTGATAGACTATCTACATTGCATGCCCCTTAGCCATTTAATATTCAGTCTCATAAGCATACATTGATAACATATTCATGCATAGCTTCATACATGCTGATACAATGGGAGGTAAACTGACACGCTCACCAAACAGTGTTAACAAGAGCTTATGATCTGTAACAAACGTATTCTATCAAAAAGGTAAAGATGGAATTGTTTTCCTTAAAAAAAAAACAATCAACAGTAGAGCCTCCTTTTTTGTGCATATTTTGTGTTTGTTACCAAGTGCTCCAGAAGCATATAGGTTCATAGGTTCATAGGTAGGTACTAGGCTGTCGGCCCAAGGGCCTACATAAGCCTAGCCAACAAGGTTCCCTGGCTTACGCCACCCAAGAAAGTTATTTTCCTGTGCCACTGTCAGTCAGAGACACAGAAGTGATCCCCGGGGTGCATTTCCTATTTCCCATCCACTCATCAAGATTTTTCTTGAAGAGTGCTAATGAAGAAATTTGCTTGACATAGATGGGTATCCTGTTCCAGAGTATAGGAAGTCTCTGGGACAGGAATCTATCCCTCCAGCATGTCCTGTTTATTGTGGTGACAAGGTTTAGGTCTCTACAGCGTGTAGCTCAGAGGGATTGGGATTTCTTTAGGTGTAGCATGTCCAACAGCTGTGGGTTTGACATAGCTTTATATGTTAGGCAGAGATCACCTCAGAGTAGGCGATATGCTACGGAGTAAAGCTGGAGTTTTTTGAGATGGTCAGTGTAGGGCATTTGTTTGAGGCCATTAATCCTCTTTGTGAGGTACTTCTGTGGCTTTTCCAGCTGCTGCAGATGTCTTGTGAGGTACATTCCAAAAGGGGTGTTTGACTCTATAATGGGTCTAATGAGTGTCGAGCAGAGGGGAACAATGAACTCTTTTCTCCTGGATGAGAACCCTTTTATGATGAGGTGTGCCACGTAGAAGGACTTCCTGACTACTGTGGCAATGTGACTATCAAAGGACAGACTACTGTCCACCTGGATCCCAAGGTCTCTTATCACACATTCGGTGTTAAGTAGATTGCTGTCTATGTGGTAGTTCATGGGTACAGAATTTTTAACAAAGGGGATGACACTGCACTTTTTGGCATTGAGCTTGAGGCCATGGCTCTGACACCAGACATCTGTCTCAGCTAGGCCACTCTGTAGGATGTCCACATCATTTGGGGACTTGACTATGGCTACTAGTTTGCAGTCATCTGTGAACTTTGTTAGCCAGAGGCCTTCTGTGTTAGCCTGTACTTCAGAGATTTAGATACCAAACAAGAGAGGTTCCAGAACTGAACCCTGTGGTACTCCACTTTTCACTGGTTTGAGGTCAGATTTGGAGTCTGCAATTTTTACAGTGTGGGTTCTGTCAGTGAGCCAGTTGACAACCCATCTTGTGATGTGAGTTTAGCTATAATTCCAGAATGGGGGATGGTGTCAAAAGCCTTGGTGAGGTCAAGATAGGCTGTGTGAACCACCTTACCCTCATCTACGGCTTTGGTGACTTCCTCAAATAAGTTGACCAGGTTCAGGAGGCATTATCTGCCTTTCACAAACCCAAACTGGGTGGGATCCAGAGTTTGGAGGTTACCAATGTCTTTGTTTATGAGTTCCATGATGATACATTCCATGGCCTTGCAGACCAGGCTCACCAGGCTAATAGGTCGATAGTCCCCGGGATCAGTGGTGGCTCCCCCTTTGTGGAGTGGGATAACTGTTGCTGTGCGTCATTCAGTGGGCACAAAGCCTGATGAGAGGCTGTTATTGAACATGGTGCTTAAGTGCAGAGCCAGTTCATTCTGAAGTTCATGTAAAATGCAGCCTGGGATGTTGTCCAATCCCATGGATGCTGTGTTTTTGGCTTTAGAGAGTGCAGCTTTTACCTGCGTAGTTGTGGTTACAGGGACTCAGCATTCTTCCTTTATAGATATGGGCCCTTTAGGGGGGTAAGGGGGATAAAGTTAGCACTGAACCTATCTGGCAGGATGTTGGCAATATCAGTTGGTTCTATAATGTTTGTGCCGTTCTGCTGTAACTCAGAGCAGATCTGGGTGTTACCATCGAGATTCTTGACATAGCTATAGAATGCTTTGTGGTTGTCTTTAGAATCAGTGGTGATTTTGTTTTCGTAGCTAGCTTTGGAGGATCTTATAAGGGATCTCAGCTTCTTACTGAGGCTGACCAGCGAGCTACTCCACTCATGGGATTTTACTCTCTTTTGCAACAGTTTCTTCCTTCTGTTGTACAGTTTGTTTATGGCAGAGGACCACTAGATTGGCTTCTTTTTTTGGAGGATAGCGTCTTAGTTCTGTTTGAGATAGCATGATCCTTGCACTCGTGTAAGTTCTTATAGAGTGCATTTGTGTAGGATTCAGCAATTGTAAATGTATTGTCCATCTGCATGGGTGTCATGAAGTTCACCACTTCTGTCTTAAGAAGCATGAAGTTGGCTTTGGAGAAATTTTTTATCATAGTTTCCTTAATGGGGGATGGGGGCGGGATGTGGATATCAAGGGTGATTAGCTTATGGTCAGATCGGACCAACGAGGAGTTGACTTCAGGTGTGGAACACTGGTCACTCATGTTGGTAATGACTATGTCTAGTATATTGTTGCCCTTGGTGGGGGTGTGGATAATTTGATCCAGGGCATTGGAGTTTATGAATTCCAGAAAGCATTGAGCTAAGGAGTTGGTACACAAGTAGTTTTTCCAGTTAATGGTGGGGTAGTTGAAGTCACTCATTATTAGGGTGTTTGGTTGAACCCTAATATTTTCCAGTACATCAAGAAAAGAGGAGTGGGAATCCTGATTGCACTTGGATAATGTCGGATGCATTATGCTGAGCAACTAGCCTGGAGGTGTAGATATCCTTAATGAATATGGACACACCTCTGCCTTTGGTGTTTCGGTCCAGGTTACATGGTCGAAAAGTGTGGTATGAATTATAGTCTGGTAGTGCAGGGGTGCTCTCTGGACCCTTGAACCAGGTCTCAGTCACTGCACAGATATCAATGTTCTCCATTTTAAGGAGTGCCTCGAGTGAGTGCATTTTGAGATTTAGACTTCTAGCATTGAGCAACATTACCCTCAGTTTTTGCTTGCCTGTTCCTGTTATGGTGGTGAATTTGTCATTTGAACCATGCCTAAAAAAGGCACTATAGGGGGCGGCAAGAGCCTTAGCCAGTATCCGGAATCCCAGGGGAAACAGATGCAGGCCATCTGTGGCAAAGCATTGTGGTCTGCCAACCATGTCATCCCAAGCAGACAGATACTGGATCCCCTTAGAATGACACCAGAAGCTTAGCTAATTGTTGAAGTCAGTAATTTTGTCCTTGTACTGCGGTATCATTCTAGGCAATGGCAGAATGCTACTCAAGGCTAGGGTCAGGGCTAGGGATTGGAGAGCTCTTCCTTGTCCCTTTTCATGTAGTCCAGGAGGTACATCTCAGGTCAGATTCTCCGTTGCTTTTTTTAAAGCTGTCTCGCTATGTTAAACTCCTTTAACATAGCAAGACAGTTTGTAAAAAGCAAAGGAGATCTTGCTTTCTCCGTTGCTTTTGCCCACAGCTCTGATGTAGTGCGTAAGTGTACGCATGTGCAGTACATCAGAACTGCTGCAGAATACCAGACAGCTGCGGAAGGGCAGCAAGGAGGCATTATACAATGCCATTATTTAAGAAAAGTAATTATTTCTTTCTTAAATAATGTCATTGTATAACTGCAATAACCCACTTCTGGGTGTGGGTAATGCTGGATTTACCCACAGTTGTCTTTGTTTGGCCACTCGGGCTTCACCCTTGTGACCAAACCACACCAACCGTGGGTAAATCCAGCATTACCCACACTCAGGCATGGGTTATTGCTATACTAATGCCCTTTCCATGGGTGTAGAGACCTCTACCTGTGGCATCGGGTCTCATAACACCCCTGGCAGATGTTAATTACACATTAACAGCACGCTGTCAAAACATTATTGTTTGCTTATCACCCTGTTGTGTATTGTTCAGTTTTTTTTTTTATTTTTCAGAATTTACATATGTACAACTATATTCTTTGTGTTAATGTTTGCTATATTTGTATTTATGGTGCTTTTCTCTCTGGAGCCTCCACTGAAAAAGGGCTTATGCCCAGTTGAACTTTTCCTGTAAACAAATGCAATAAATAAGTATATATGTAAGTAAGTAATCAAATAAAGAAATAATGCATCGACACTGCCTCACACATTAATAATGTTCATTTTCTGAATAAATTTTATCCCTGTCATTCCCACTGGTATGAATTCTATTCCTCATCCAATCTGTAGAAAGGAATACCAGCACTATTCTCTGATTAGACACAGCCTTTT
The DNA here is from genome assembly GCF_019279795.1 of Protopterus annectens. Lineage (NCBI taxonomy): Eukaryota > Metazoa > Chordata > Ceratodontiformes > Protopteridae > Protopterus > Protopterus annectens. The sequence continues at coordinate 1,201,485,958 of NC_056732.1, forward strand.
TGTAATGGTTTATTAAGCCAAGGAATACTCTCAGCTCTTTCACATGTGTGTACATGTATGGGTGTTTGTGCGTGTGTTTGTAATGGAGTATTAAAAATTAATTTCACTTTGTCAGTTGAAGAACAGATTCCTTTTATTCTGTGCAAGCCTCAGAAAGTCAGTCTTTGACATGCCAATTGAATCACACTCTATCCATTGTTGCAGCATTTCCTGCATCCTGCTGAAGTCTCGCTTTTATCTTTCTAATGACAATTTAATAAGTTAGAGATAGGTACAGTACCACACTCAAATCTTTAAGCCAGTTTTTCATACTTCTATGTAAAATGGTAGATGCAAAACTTACCCTCAAAGTATGCATTATATCTGTGTATATTAACAGTAAAATATTTCTCAGATTCATCATCTTGTAGAACTTGTTGAAAAAAGACACCAGAATGATTAAAAAAAACAAATTCACCACTCAGCATGACTAATATCTCTTCCACTCTGCCACTAGATATTTTTAGCTGTATTTTTTTATTTTAACAATTAATTTATAATGACTACACTAAGAAAATTATTTTTCTTTACTACAGAATAATAGGTGAAGCCAATTCATTATCCTTCACCAGGCAAACATCTTTTTTCTTTTTAATCCTTGTAGATCATTAACAAGTCTCCGTTTCATCTTTAATAGCAATGGTTAACTCTTATATAACTTTCCTCCCAAAATACTTCATAATGTTCTCCCAGTAATTTGTTAATTGACTTGAGTCAGATTTCAGAAGCTCAGCACAGTTAGAATGAGACAGGATACCATCTGCTCTTCCTACATTAAACTGTGCAATCTACCCCACCTCCTAGAATGACAAGGTGTTTGTAATTCTTGGAGGTCAACTTGAATAGCTTGCAATGCCATGGTAATGAATTGAATGAAGCCTCACTACACCAGCCAGAGGTAATGAAATTCTATAGCATTCTGTTTCAATTAATCTGATTACCTCTTCTAAACACAAGCACCACCCTCAATTATGGCTGAAGTTCTTGGGCTTATTAGCTACATCTCTATGTCAGACCTGGTATTGCAAGCATGGAGCTAGCCTGCAGTACTAGGTCTGATATACAGGTGTAGCTGCACTGCAATGAGGCTACCAAACACAACAGCAGCATTTGCTGACAAATTTATGAATGCAGGCATGATGGTCAATGCAGCCATCATGCTAATATTAATCCAACCAAGAAGAGAGATGGACTTGCAGGGCCACTAGCCCAACATAATGATGCCACCTGTCCCATTATCAGTGGGACACTCATGGGTTGCACTACCTAATCCCACTGCCTGCTGTACAAAGCAGTGGGACTTGAAAAGTCCTGAATTTCGAACACACTGAATCACTGTGGAAAAGCAACAATTACTTCTGGCTTTTCCACAGCAATTCAGTTATGTCATCAACCCAAACCTACAGGCAGAGCTATTCCCGGTTAGGTCCGGGTGTTTTAAAGCATGCAGCAATTGGATGACATTCATAAAGGGGGTGGGGATTGGAGCAGGAAGTTCCTTACAAATAACATGGCTGTAGACCTGTTTGTTTTTTGCTCTTCTACAGCTGCTAACAAAACTAAGATTGTGATTTGTATTTTTCTTTTTTCTAACAGCCATCAAGAAAGCCAGCCAGCCAAAGAGGCAGCCAGCCAACCAGCCATCTTTTCATTTAGCCAGCCAGCCATCCATTCATCTAGCCAGCCATTCATCTAGCCAGACAGACAGCCATTCATCCAGCCAGCCATCCAGCCATTCATCTATACATCCAACCAACCATCCATCCATCCATCCGTTCATCCATCAAGCTAGACACAACAACAGCAAGCCAGCCAGCTAGCCACTACAATCAGGGACATTTTTAAATACTAATGCTATTAACTTGAGACATTGGCAGAATAAAAGAATGTTAATTACTATACATTTTGCGAAATAAAAGAAATCTATAACTCTTAATTACTGCTATTATTTCTTGAGTATAATTCACCACCTTTCTTGCAAGAGTTACCAGTTTTAGGAGGGATTAAAAGGGACAGAGCTAAATTTTGGAGTCAAAATCAGGGACATCCCTGGAAATCAGGGACAGTTGAGAGGTATGGCATGAACGCTGGCCAGCTAGCCTGCTAGCCACTCCTGCAGTGAAGCCAGCCAGCTA
>NC_056732.1:1201490631-1201535631 GCF_019279795.1 Protopterus annectens
ACATAGATGGTTAACTTGTTCCAGAGTATAGGAAGTCTCTTGGATAGGAATCTACCTCTCCAGCATGTCCTGTTTATTGTGGTGACAAGGTTTAGGTCCCTAGAGCATGTAGCTCGGAGGGATTAGGATTTCTTAAGGTGTAACATATCCAACAGCTCTGGGTTTAACATAGCTTTATATGTTAGGCAGAGATCTCCTCGGAGTAGATGATATGCTACAGAGTAAAGCTGGAGTTCTTTGAGACGGTAACTGTAGGGCATCTGTATGGCATCTGTTTGAGGCCAGTAATCCTCTTTGTGAGGTACTTCTGTGGCCTTTCCAGCTGCTACAGATGTCTTGTGAGGTACATTCCAAAAGGGAGAACAATGACCTATTTTTCCTGGATGAGAACCCTTTTGTGATGAGGTGTTCCACATAGAAGGATTTCTTGAATACTGTGGTGATGTGATTATCATAGGAGAGACTTCTGTCCACCTGGGTCCCAAGGTCTCTTATCACACATTCGGCATTAAGTAGACTGCCATTTATGTAGTAGTTCATGGGTACAGAGTTTTTACCAAAGGGGATGATAATGCACTTTTTGGCACTGAGATTGAGGCCATGCCACTGACACCAGGCATCTGACTCAGTTAGGCCCTTCTGTAGGATGCCCACATCATTTGGGGGCTCGACTATGGCTCCTAGTTTGCAGTCATCTGTGAACTTTGATAGCCAGAGGCCTTCTGTTTTAGCCTGTACTTCAGAAAAGTAGATACCAAACAGGAGAGGTCCCAGGACTGAACCCTGTGGTTCTCCACTTGTCACTGGTTTGAAGTCAGATTTGGAGTCTGCAACTTTTATAGTGTGGGTTCTGTCAGTGAGCCAGTTGGCAATCCATCTTGTGATGTAGGGATTTATACCTAGTTTAGTGAGTTTAGCTATAATTTCAGAATGGGGGATGGTATTGAAAGCCTTGGCGAGGTTAAAATAGGCTGTGTGAACCACTTTACCCTCGTCTACTGGTGACTGCCTCAAAGAAGTCAATAAGGTTCAGAAGGCATGATCTGCCTTTCACAAACCCGAACTGGGTGGGGTACATAGTTTGGAGGTTACCAATGTCTTTGTTCATGAGTTCCATGATGACACGTTCCATGGCCTTGCAGACCATGCTTGTCAAGCTAATAGGGCAATAGTTCCCAGGATCAATGGTGGCTCCCCATTTGTGAAGTGGGATAACTGTTGCTGTGCACCATTCAGTGGGTACAAAGCCTGACAAGAGACTATGATTGAACATGGTGCTTAAGTGGGGAGCCAGTTCATTCTGAAGTTCATGTAAGATGCAGCCTGGGATGTTGTCCGGTCCCATGGATGCTGTGTTTTTGGTTTTAGAAATTGCAGCTTTTACCTGCATAGATGTGATTACAGGGACTCTGCATTCTTCCTGTATAGGTATGGGCCCTTTGGGGGTGAGACAGGGGAAATGTTAGCTCTGAGCTTATCTGCCAGGATGTTGTCAATATCAGTTGGTTCTGCAATTTTCATGTTGTTGTGCTGCAACTCAGAGCAGATCTGGGTGCTACCATTGAGATTCTTGACATAGCTATAGAATGCTTTGTGTTTGCCCTTAGAATCAGTGGTGACTTTCTTTTCATAGCTAGCTTTGGAGAATCTTATAAGGGATCGTAGCTTCTTACTGAGGCTGACCAGGCAGCTCCTCCACTCATGGGATTTTACTCTCTTTTGCAACAGTTTTTTCCTTCTGTTGTAGAATTTGTTTATGACAGGGGATCACCAGATTGGCTTCCTTTTTTTGGAGGACAGCATCTTGTTTCTGTTTGGGATTGCACGGTCCAAGCACTTGTGTAAGTGCTTATAGAGTGCATTTGTGTAGGATTGAGCAGTCATAGCTGTATTGTCCACTGTCTGTTTAATATGAGTAGTGCGTATTTTCCACTGTCTGTTTAATATGAGTAGTGCTTTTTCTGTAAAGTTTACTTATTGTTAAAACTGAGTAATCCATGGGGTTTTGCAGTAAATAAATAATGCCACGGAGGTAGAATAAATGAATGAAAGCAAATGCTCCAAATAGCGTACACAAGATTTATTTGCCCGCTTTCGTAAAACACTTCATCAGAATAAAATGCAAGAGTAAAACACACATTATATACACCCATTAATTAAACAATTAACTAATCAAACATCAATAATGACACAATAAAAAATGAATTAAACAAAAAATGATGCGACTTTCTGCTTATCAGTGATGTATAAATTCCGGTGTTTCAAAAAACATTTTAAATTAATACATTCATTCAACCCTGGCGGTCTGTCTGATTTTAATTTAATTTGCCAGATAGCTTCCCTTTGTTCAAGATAACATTTAAAATCCCCTCCCCTAGGATCAACTGGACATACCTCCAACACTGTAAATAAAAATTGTTTAAAAAATGAACAACTAATTGAATGCTTATACAGAGCATTGGTACAGTCTCTGGACATAATAGAGTAGATATGTTCCTTGATACGCATACTAAGTTTTCTGGTAGTCATTCCTACATAAAATGCAGGACATCCAGAACAAAAAGAAATGTAAACAACATTACTGGTGTTACAATTAACTGAACCAGGTACCTCAAGAGTGTAATCAATAGTACAAACAGCTATATAAGGACTAACAGAAATGAATCTACAAATAGTGCACTGATGACAACAGTGCATGCCCTTTTTGTTAGACACAGGACCACTAACTGTATGTTTGTTATTTTCCAAAATCTTTTTGACATTATATTCATTACGAAACACAAATTTAGGTTTATCACCTAAAACTTTGTAAATGTCAGAATTACCCTTAATGACCTTCTAATTGTTTTCTAAAATAGACATAAAATGAAAACTATCACTACTCATCTCAAAGGAACAAATTAAATTAGAACCATCCAAAAAATCAGATTTCTGAGGAGTGGGTCCAAAATTGCCACTAGATGAAGTAGCCAGAATTGCAGGAAAATCAGTGAAATGCCTATTATAAACTTCCTTAGCTATTTTCTCTAAAAAAATGATGTCATATCCTCTCTTAGAAAACAGCTCAATGATGAAATTAAATTCACTAGTTAAATCACAGTCTCTAGTAGTCATACGGCATGCCCGGATTAGTTGTCCCTTAGGAATGTTCTTGATCATGTGCCTGGGGTGCCCGCTAGAGAAATGCAGATAACCGTTGGTAAAGGTTTCTTTACGATGAATTTTACTTTGAAATTGACAATTAATGGGATCCCACCAAAAGTGAATGTCCAAAAAATTGATGGCTAAGCCAACATCAACTTTGGTAAATTTCAAAAAACCCGGAAGTGAATTCACTTCAAAGATGAACTTATCAACGGTATCAGGTCCCCCTTCAATAATAAATACCAAGTCATCAATAAACCTGCAGAAAAATTCTACCTGAAATTTTTGTTGTAATAATGGCATGGCCTCAAGCTCCCACCATGCCATAACTATATTGGCATAAGCCGGTGCAGCTGGGGAGCCCATGGCCACCCCTCTTTTTTGTTTATAATATTTTTGTCCAAACAAAAAGAAATTGTTATGTAATACTAATTCGATGAACATACAAATGGTGTTGATAGTGGTAGTAGAAAAACATTGTTTTTCACACAAATAACTTCGAACTGCTTCCACCCCATCATCATGGGGGATGCAGGTATAAAGAGACACGACATCAATAGTGAAAATAATGTGTTTGTTAACATCAAAAGAAAAAGTATCAGAAAAAATTCGTAATTTACTCAAAAAATGCCAGGAATCTCTGATATAAGATTGCTAATCTTGTGTACGCTATTTGGAGCATTTGCTTTCATTCATTTATTCTACCTCCGTGGCATTATTTATTTATTGGGTTTTATTTAGCATTTTTTTCTGGTTGGGTTTTGCAGTAATGCTTCACTTTTACTGTTAAAGCTGAATAATTTAAATGGTTTGTGAGATTTTAGTATGCTGTAATAATGTCACACTGTTGTAGCAATAATGGTATCTCCTTCACCACTCCTGTGGTGATGTCATAGTAGATAGTGTGGCCAGTGTTGCATTGGCTACACCCCCATGTCTCACTTTGGCCAGCTTAAAAGGTAACAACCCCAGCCTAACAGGGATTCAAAGATAGCTTGCAGAAAAGACATCTGGCCATATGCACAGACATAGGTTCCCCTGCCTAACTACTGACAGCAGAATTACATAGAAGCAGATTTCAAGGACGTATCAATCATGTATATCTAAGCATTCCTATGGAATTTTGAGATATGGCTATACTCCACATATATGAGATACACAGCTTTTTTTTCTCAAAAATCTTTTCATTGATTTATAAACATAACATAACAAACAACCTTCATACATTGTAAATAAAGACTTTTTAGGAGTTGAATAAAGATTTACAACTTGTGTAAGCAGATTGCAACTCTTTAGGGTTAGGAAAAAAATAACATAACACAATATATACAATATATACAATAGGTAACCAAGAAACAAATGATAATATAAAAATTATAAACATTAGTATAAATTAACATATGAGTGTAAATAAAGTGTACTTATGAACCAAGACCAGAAAAAACCTTAGAAGCTATTAAATATTAATAATACTTAAAACCTTCTCCAATACTTTGTTTTTTAAAGCCATTTTTTTGGACTCTTTATCATAGTTTTTTGAGCATCAATGTATAAGTAAGCCATTTTTTGGAAAGTATCCCAATTTAATTTAGTACGATCAAGCCAATTTTGAGTAATGTAAAGTTTTATAAGAGTGCAAATAAATATAAGCACATGAGTATCCATTTTGGAGAGATATACTACCGGTATATGAAGTATAGCAATTTCCCAAGACAGCGTGGATTTATGATAACCCATTCTCTGCAACCTTACTTTCAAAGAGGTCCAGAGCTTATGGGGAAAAATGGCAATACCACAGAATATGTAAGAGATCAGCTTGGGGAAAGGAACAACATGTGCACGATGGAGATTTACTAGCATTAAATTTATTCAATTTATAAGGAGTATGATAAGCGTTATTATTAATCATTAATTGTGTATACAACAATTTCTTGAATGGGAAATATTCCCGATTATTTCTAATTGCCAAAGGTTTTTGATTCTCAGTTATTTGAGAATTATGATTCATCCAAGCATTTGAAAAAAGACAATTCGGGCCTTGTATTAAATTATTTATCAGTTTGTATGAATTTGATAACATTTTCACTGGTGACGATAGTGTTCTAATTATCGTGTCTAAATTATTAAGATCATGTTCTGTTGGTTTTATGAGGTCATACTTAACCATAATTATCTCTCTTAGTTGACGTAAAATTATAGAATATGTACAATTAACTTTCAGAAACTTACGTAAATTTGCTAGGGTCAAGTCTTTATATTTCAAGATATCCCAAACTTTCAAATTTTTTATAAGAGGATATTTTGTTAGGTTAAATGGTGAGTTATCTAACATTATGTTAGGATTTAAATGAAGTGGTTGAAAAAGATGAAAGAACTTATCTAGATTAATAATTTTTATTAATTCCTGAAAAGCTTTGATCTTTTGTTTAAGAAAGTTAGAGATTTTAATGGTGCTCATTATATCTAAAGAAATAAATGGGATAACCTCTGGGTTTATGTTTTTAGATAAAATGTATTGATACCATAGCTTAACCCAAGACGGGGACTGAATATATTTAATATTATTTATTTTAGAAATGGTCCATAGCTTGTTTGCTGAAACAATTAAATAATAAAGATAGAAATTTGGTAATCCCAAACCACCTTTATCTTTAGAAATTGACAATCTAGAATAAGAGATCCTAACCGATTTAGGGAACCACAAAAATTTAGCTAACTCTTTATTAACTTTTTCAAAAAAGGATTTGGGAATTATCTGATCAGAAGAATTGAATTGATACAAAAATTTTGGAAGAATATTCATTTTGATTATTGCAGCTTTTGATAAAAGTGATAGATTTAAATGTTCCCGCCTAATCATGTCAGACATTATTGATAACCAAACTTTTTTCATGTTGTTTTGAAAAGAAGAATGGTTGTTGTGTTCCATATTAATACCCAAATATTTCACACCAAAAGTAATTTGGGTTTGTGAATCAGAGAACAAGTAAGATTTATGAACCATATGATTTAAAGAAAAAATATAAGTTTTTAAAGGATTTATAAGATAGTTCGAAGCAAGAGAGAAATGTTCAATAGAATTTGTTATTTTACTAAGGTCTGTTATAGGAGTTTGGAAATATAAAACTAGATCATCAGCAAAAGCAGAGAAAAAAAAATTTGTATTGAGAATCCTAGGAATCTTATGAAATGTGTTTTGAGTAATAAATAATAGCAATGGTTCTAAATATATATTAAAAAGAAAAGGAGACAAAGGGCAGCCCTGTCTCGTACCTCTGGTAATCTTTATAGGGGAAGATGTGCAGCCATTAATATAAAGTCTGGTAAACATTTCTTTATATAACGTTTTTAATAAATTTATAAAAGATATGGGGAAATTAAAGCATGACATAGTATGAAAAAGAAAATCCCAACACACTCTATCAAAAGCATTTGATGCATCAAGAATCAATGCATACATTGGGTTAATATAATTTTTTGTGAGATGAATAATAGATTCCAAAGTCAGGGTGTTATCCCATACATGTCTGTGAGACATAAACCCTGTTTGGTCTGAGGATATAATTGAAGGTAAAACCTGTTTCAATCTATTGGCCAAAATAGATGATAAAATCTTTATGTCTAAATTAATTAAAGAAATGGGCCTGTAATTACAAGGGATTGTTTTCTCTTTATTATTTTTCAAAATTAAAATAGTTTTAGAGGTGTTCCAATGAAGATCCGATATGTCATTGATTTTTATGTAATTATACACTTTAAAGAGAAAAGGAACAATTACAGACTTAAAGGATTTGAAGAATTCCGGTGTAAAACCATCCGGACCAGGAGATTTACCAGATTTAAGTCTATCAATTGATTCCGAAATCTCTTGAAGAGTTAGAGGAGCAGAAAGTAAACTTTGTTGATTTTCATTTAACTTGGGGAATTTTAAAGAGCTTAGAAAGCTATTTATATGATTGTTAACAGTAGAATTGGATGGTTTAGAATATAGCTCTGTATAAAGTAGTGTAAAAAGATGTATAATTTCCCTGTCTGTGTTATAGAGTTTATTTTTATACAGTAAAGATGAAATTTTAGGCCTATCAAAATTTCTTTTAATTATTCTAGCCAAGGTTTTGGAAGGTACTTGAGCCCATTCTGAATACATAACTAATAATCTTTGATCTAATATTGAGAGGTTGTTTTGATGGAGTAAAATCAGTTCTTTTTGACAATCTATAATTTGCTTTTCAAAAGCAGGATCTTGATTAAGTCTATATTGATTTTCAAGAGATTGGATTTTAAAATTTAGGAATTTTTCTTTCTTATTATAATGCTTTTTAAGATGTGCGGACTTACTAATAAACATTCCTCGCCTTACAAGCAGCTCATTGAATATCGTAAGGAATATCTGTTAAATCTAGTTTATTTTCCATATCCTGAATTGTTTCTGTACACCGTTTGCATATATCTTTGTTTAAGAGTAAGTTGTTGTTCAATGTCCAATTGTTTTGTTTAACAATATTATCAGCATTATAAGTAATGTTTAACTTTAGTAAAATTCTAGAATGATCCGAAAAAAATCTAGGATCTATACTAAAATCCAATAAATATTTTGAAATAGTACTAGAAATCAGAAAAAAATCTAATCTAGACCATGAACGATAACATTTTGAGTAATATGTGTAAATATCTTTCTTATTTGAGATCTTTATAAGATGTAATGGATCTATTAAATTATATTCCAAAATTAAATCTTCGAGAGCAAGAGATGCCTGATGATTATACGAAGTGGAACAACTAGTGCGATCAATTTCTGAGTTTATTACTGCATTCCAGTCTCCTCCTACTATAATATAATGGTCTTTATAAGAAGTGAGTATATTATATATTTGTAAAATAAAAAAATGTTGTTGACTACAAGGACCATATAAATTTAGAACCAAAAGTGGTTTATCAAGATTATGAATAGAAGCAGTAAAAAGGCACCATCTACCCTCATTGTCGTGTTTCTCATCAATAATATTCCCTAGGAATTTTTGTTTAATAATTATAGCCACTCCCCTAGAATTAGAAGTATCTCCAGAAGCTACTATCTTTTTGATCCATTTTTTGTTTTTCTCTTTGTCCCAATCATCCTGTTGAATATGTGTCTCTTGAATAAAACATATATTGGCTTGTGATTTAAATATCAAATGAAATAATAAAGATTTCTTGGCTTTATTTTGGATTCCTCTTATATTCCAGGAATCAACTATTAAGTAATTTGTCATGAGTATAATGGAATCTTGATATTAATTTGATGAAAATATAGTGTATTACCCTGAAAATAATTGTAATAATCTAAAAAAAAATCTATTCTGATCTTGGTTAAATGATAACTCTCAATTAAAAACAACATCAGAATAATAATGATTTTAAACTTACACACTTCCTTCTTCCCTACCCTAGTGCCTAACCACCATACCCCTACTACAGAAGGAAGATCAAAGAGAAACAAAATAGTATTAATACTTTTGGTTACCAAAAACTTCATAGTAGCAGAATAAACTTTACGTAAAGTCCTAAAGAGGACTAAAACCATGTTAATAAAACTAAACATATTTACACATCTGACAAAACTCAAGATGCCCAACATACACAATCCCCATTCAGTATATAATCACAGGCTCCTATACAGCAGATAGAAATTAAATTGAATTGATTTTCCTCATGTAATTAATATGCATCATATAGCTAGAATAAGCTTATAGTATGCAACTTGTCATATGATTTAAAATAATAAGTTTGCTTAACAGCGTGTAGCTTAACTAATTAACTAAAATTTTCATGTAGAGTCCAATATAGGACTCCATTATCAAATAATACTAATCATATTAAGGTTATCATCAATACAAATTAAACACCAACCATCAACATAAAAAGTACACTACACCCCACTAAGATATGCTTAACATCAATACAAGTAAACATTTTATCATAATGTGTACTAAAAATTAAACATAACATCTCAATAAACAGCCTACATTAAGTAATCTTTCATTCAAATTCAAATATAATGTATATAAATATGTTAACATGGAATTTCCTAATATCTGTAAAATACATACAAAAAAATTGACAAGCATACAATTTTAATAAATCAACTAAAATACTTTCAACCATATAGACAATAAGGCAAGAATAACATTAAATAGCGCAACAATAAATGAAATAGAAACAACACCATAAAAATCTCCTAATTTAGTAACTAACTGTCTAACTAACATAAAGATAATGTTTCTAATTATAATAAAATAATATAGGACTAATGACTTAATCCATGAGATAGAAGAAGACACTATCTCCAAAGCAACAAATCATGTCATTTTTATAGCATACACAATATTACTTCAGACGCTGAAGAACCTAATAACAAGAATAAACAACCATGAAGTCACCTTCTTATGTCCGATGGAAACTTCATTTCCACCTATAAGCCGATATTTACATGAGCCTTTCACTAAATAACTAACTGTACAGACAACACCTGACATAAGCTCACTTGCATACAGCGTATCTGCTTCCAAGCTATTTCTTTGACTTGAACCAAAAAACAAGCCTGTACTAATTCTGTAGGAAACCTGGCAGATATATGATTATTGAGACTTGCTGTTCCAATGGGAAAGATGCCACAATACTTTTGACAATCTAAATAAAATGAAAGATTTAACACCAATGATGACAAATAGGAACCATCTTGATTTAGTGAACTAGGATATTCAAGAACTGTCTAGGGGTCTAGGACAGTTGTCTTGCTAACTCCTATAACTGCAATACCATTTGGAGACACTTGCATGACATACTCTGTAACAATTAAAGGTGATACTGTACTTACTTAGAGAAGTGGGAAAGCATAAGCTGTAAGTCATGCAGTGGGGAAGATAGTATAAGTACTGTGCAAAAATAATTAAAACTGTAGTGTAGATGGAAAACCCCCCAAAAAAGTGTTGCATATTCAGTACTAATCTAGAATAATATGACATAACTTAAGCATTTACTGTTCCACTGAGCATACATATTGCAGAATTTGAGCAGTACAGATAATATATTAGACTGTTTAGGTAGCAGTGACCAAATGGTACTGTAGCAAAATGCATAATACATCTGTGTATAAGCTTGACACTGCCGACATACGTAATTGCTGAAAGTGGAATACTTGGTATCTAAATGGCTTAAGTAAGACTGGGATACGAAAGCTTCATAAGAAAAAAAGAAGAAAGGCAATATTCTGGTATTGCTAATAAACTAATTAAACATTGGACATACAAAGTGTTAATTTGCAGTATTAAAGTATAGCTGCCTAGATCCTAAACTGTTGACTCAGGACAGTAAAAGTTCAAAAAAAAAAAAAGAAAAGAAAAAAACACACATTTAAAAAAAACAACAAAAAAAAGATGTAGTCAATATCAAAGTTACTGATGAATTATAGTGCATCATCTATTATGCATAAAATGATAATGGTTAAATCAATACAAGCTAACTGAATATATGGCATGAGTTAAAATGACAGGCTACATTCTTCAGTGATCGGAATGATCTCCACATTGAAATTACATTAAATAGGCTTTTTCTGAGTGAAATGTAATGTATAAGGCTTGTATCCTGAAATAATAAATACTTTTGTTTTCAGCTCCCAGTTTAGAGAGAGTTCTAACTATATAAAAACAATGAGCATTACCGCTCCATTCCTGTGTGCGAAGTATCGTCAATTCCGCATTTACGTTGATACCAGCTAGAGCCTTGATAAGACAGTTGCGGTACGCAAGGCTCCTGACAACACTATTGATTTTCAACTAACATTGCAAGTAAGAAGACTGTTATAATGAATATCAGGCACTAAATAACTGGTGATTTCTTTCAGATTTAGCAACAGGAATACTGACATCATCCTTGAAGTGAGGAGTCATAAACTTTTTTCTGATGCCAAGACACAGCAACAATCATGTAACAAATAGCTGGAATTCACTAAAGTTTCACTGTTCAGAAGCACGTAAGTGTTCATTTTTTATTTTAAGATGTTGACATCATTCTGAAGTCTTGGAGATCCATAGAGGGTGCGTGCATAATCCGAAGATGTAGCTGAAACGAAACTGAACATTTTGGCATTTCTGTAATGTCTCGAGGCACTGAAGATTTCCCTCCAAACTGTTTTTAAACTGTTGTAGTTAAAAGCAATAGGGCTATATAATACATTTTAAGCTACTGCCTCGCAAATACTATTAGCATAAAAGATTGTGGAAATAATAATATTCTATGGTGGTGACAACACTAAATGACAATAAAAGCAAATCTAACATAATAAGAAAGTAGCTTAAATAAACTATTATAAAAAAACAGTCACCAATCAAATAAATATTAACAGAACAAGATAATAAATGAAAGCATACTGACCAAACACACAACAGCAATTACAGCTGATTAGATAATGTAATATTATGACACAGATTCAGGAAGCATCTTGAAAATCTTAAGGAATGTGTCTTTGGCTTCTTTAGGTTCTGTGACCATAAATCTTCTGTCATTATAAATAAAAGACAAAGTGTTTGGATAACTCATACGAAACCTTATCCCTCTTTTAATGAGCTCTGCACAATAAGGTGAAAGTTTTTGTCTGTTCATTTTTATTTGTGGAGGTAAATCCTGTGAAAATGACAGTTTATGATTTTTCCAGACAAACTGTTTTTTGCTTTTAGCTACTTCTAGGATCTGATGAGTATCTTGAAAGTTTAGTAATTTAGTGTATATGATCCGAGGAGAGGTGGAATCCTGACTGGCACGCAAGGCTCTGTGCGCTCTTTCTATAATTACAGTTTTTGAAGTTGCCTCACAGTTTAGTAATGCCTCAAAGATCTGATTATTCACTGATAATAAATTTTGATTCTCATAAGATTCTGGTAATCCTCTAACAATGATATTATTTCTACGGCTCCTAGCTTCTAAGTCCAGTAGTTTAGCTTGAATTTCTGTAATAAGCTTATCTTTAGCTTTTATATCTCTTTCCACTGAGTCTGTTCTTATTTCTAAGGCTATATTTTTACTTTCAATAATGTCCATTCTCTCACTTATTTGTTTTAAAGTTTTACCAAAATCAGTAAATTGTTCAGAGAAATTTTGTATAGCACTTTGAATAGGTTGTAATGCCATTTTTAGTTCATCTAAATGAAAATTTGAGTCATTTATGTCTTTAGTACTTACTTTAGTAATCTCAGAAGATTGTTTAGTGGTTCTTAATCTTTTTGAACTAGTTTCCTTCTCAGGTGAAAGCATAGATGAGAATTTGACCTTGGTAGTCTGCGTCTCCATGGAGTCAGATTTGGCAGCCATGCCCAGAGTAGAGGTGTGAAGTCAGGATAGCTGATTCTGAGAAGAGCCTTCAAGCTGCACATGCCCAAAACAATTGAAGCCAAAAACTATTCTGAGGTAAAATAATTCCAAAGCTGAATTTTCCAAAGAAATAAAAAATCCTAGTATGTAGAAATAATCTTAGAGGAGCTTTTTGTAAAAAAAACTGAGGAAAAATATCACTCCAAAGTTGTAAAAAAACCGGATGTTACTTAACAATGAGGAGCTCAGTGAATAGGGACTAATCTAGTCGGCAGCCATCTTGGAATCGAGATACACAGCTTTTATAACCATTAATTAGCTCTTCTGACAATTAGCTTATCTGGATAGTTAAGAAGGCATGGTGAATGCTCACCATATAAGTATGGGTTATATTCCCATGCTGTTATTTTATTTACTAACATTTATAATATGCATAATACTGAACAATACAGATGTATATCTGTTTTCCAACATATAATGACATAATTTCATGCATCCACTATAGTAAGGTATCACTAATGCCTTTAGCGCCTAGGCCGCTGATGACTATGCATTTCATAGTTATCCATTATACTACAAAAATATCACCTACTCTACCTTTATATGTGTGAATACTAAATCATAAATAACTTTTTTACTTACTTCCTCTTAATAAAGTAGAAATTCTTATTATAGCCCCATTAGTTTAAGCCAAGGGGAATACATGTGCAACTGCTTACACATATCTTTTCATTTATTTGTCAATATCTGTTATTTCTAGAGATAATAATTGTCAGTAGCTTTTATGAGTCAGATGTTTCTTTATTCATCCATTATCTACAGAAATATGAATATACACATTGTGACAAAGGGAGATACTGCCAGCACAGCTATCTGGAATTTTGTAAATAATCGTGTGTTATTTGTGAATGTCAACATGATTTATATAAGATGGATGTTTACAACTGTATTAGAACTGTATATCATGTGTATATCAAACTGGTTTGCACAGACATGTGTTGAAAAGATATTTTATAAAATGTATTTGTTTGAAATGCATCTGCAGAGTGCCCTACCAGAAGAGAACAGAAATGTACATGCACTATTGAAACTGTTTGAATGTACATATTTTAACAATGGAAACTGGAATACAGGAGGCTATCTTCAGTCCAGCAAACTTCAGCAAAATAACTGAAATTAAATTACCTTACGGCTAAACCATGAAAGGTGGTATCTTTCAGTTTTCAGTGCAGCAAGGGGCACAATGTCTGTACTAGGAAACTTTCTGTATTGTCTTTAGCATGAACTAATGACTAGTTTTGAAAACATGAAGGAATGCAATTGTTTTATGACTTCCAGCATCTGTCAGAGATTTGAGGAGAATCCATTGTCTATGTATTTTTGCAGGTAGATGCTATGTGCTACCAGCTGCCATCAATGGTTGTTTGGCCTGGGAACTAAAGGTCAAATGACAAGAAAGCAAGCTATCCCAGCAGTAATATCTGCGATATTATTTTGAGAAGTCTCTTAGCGAGATAGAGCATTCTGTATTCGGTCTTGGACCTGACAAGAACCATTGACCACAACATCTGCCTTGCTCCAATGAAGTAAGTTTCTTGGGAACAGAATAGTTCTCTTAGATATAGTTAGGAATATAGTAAAGCTTAGTTTAGATACTTTTCTTTATTTATTTGAGACTGTCCTGCAATGTTGTTTTAAATATTTATTGTGGCTTTGAACTATCATGTCACTGTGAATATATATTTAGTATTGTCTTGTTCTTTTATTATTTATTATTAGATATATTTAAACCTTTCATTCTGTCTGATCTGTGTAGAGATATTTAATTTTGAGAGTACTTCATGTTTATTTAGTGACACAGTGTGTGTCACTCCCAATAACCTTGTTCTTGGTCAAACTACCATTTCTGTTAATATTAATATTAGACAGTAAGTTTGGAAACCCTTTGTTAAAGGTGTTAAAGTAGCTGATAAGGAGTGACTGTTGACAGTAATAACTACCTTATAGTCTGTGCAGAAGGGGGCATAGCTAGTAAACTTTTGCCAGCCTTTCCTAGGTGTGTGTGTGTGTGTGTGTGTGTGTGTGTGTGTGTGTGTGTGTGTGTGTGTGTGTGTGTGTGTGTGTGTGTGTGTATGTGTATAAACCAAATCTCAAAGTGCGTGTGTGTATGTCAGCTACTTGGTCAGGGATATGAAGCACTGTTTGGACAGAGAGGGTGCTGGGGGTCATGGCTTAGTCACTCAGCTAAGATCTCAACTCTATAGCTGTGCCAGTGGGGAGTCTTACTGGGGATCTGGAAGAATAGTGAAAAAACATACCCTGACTGGCTGTGGTCACTGTGCATTTTTAAAGGAAATTGTTCTTGATGCAGAAAGCTGGATCTGGAAATAATGTGTGTGCACCTGTCATCCTCCCAGTGAACATTCCCCCTCTGTTGCCAGTGGTGAGGATTGAGACTCCTTGATTACTGCTCCAGTGGTGGTTGTCACATTTAGTGGCAGTGGTGGGATATCCGCATCACATTTGGTTGGCAGTGGTGGGATCACCACATCACATATTAAGATTGAGTGGTTTGGGTATTGAACTCTTGCAACCTGTAAACAGTGGTCACTAAAGAAGCTGTTTGTACTCTCAAGCAGCCACATGGTGGACATTCAGAGTTTCATATCACAATAGTTTTATTTTTTTTTTGTTAGCTTACTTAGGCAGGAAGGATGTCAGCAGATGATTGTGGCAATCTGACAAGGAACCACTTGGCTGAAATGTGCCAAGCCAAAGGACTGCAGTATGCCAACCTAACCAAAGGAGAAATCATTGCAGCCTTAACTACAGCTGCATCACAGACCAGCAAGCAGTAAAACAATCAGACTGGCCTTGGGGATGTACATCTCTCAAAAAATGGACAATTCAACTTTGCCTCAGGGGACTTAAAAATCCTTCTGGAGTTAAAGAGACTAGAATTGGAGGCTGGAAATAGAATCAACAGAGAAACTGTGGCATTTGGAAGCTGAAGAAAATGAGATGCAGAGGCAAACATGAAAAGGAGATGCTGACTCTTCGCCAGGCTCATGGAGGTAATGGGAAGAGAATAATCGAACTCCAGAAGCAATAAAGGTCAGTAAATTTCTTCCTCAATTTACAGAGGTTGATAATTTTGATAGTTGTATTCATATGTTTGAAAGGGTTTGTAAACAGTATAATGTTGACCAAGAGCTCTGGCTAAGGTCCCTGTCACCCTTACTCCATGGTTAAGCTGTAACTGCTGTTTCTAAATTGTCTGATACTGATTGCTTAAATTATAACACAACTCAAAATTGTTTGAGTGTTTTAAGTTAACACCTGAACCTTAGGAACAAGTTTTATGAGCATAGGCACAAGACAGATGAAAGTGTGTGCGAATATATTGCTGAGTTAAGTACTTATTTTCATAGGTGGGTGTGTGGGTGTCAGGTCAACATTTTTGAAGGGCTATCAGATGTTCTGGTGAGGGAACAAGCCCTTAGAGCTTTGCCTGAGAACATGAGAATCTGGTTGGCAGATAAGGAATGCAATACCACAGATGAGTGGTGGAAAAATTGAGACCCATACCTAGCAAGCAGAGCATCACTGCACAGGAAAGGGATACCCAGTGCTGCACATGGGTCCAAGGGATCCTATGTTTGCAGCCTAGAGAAGTAAATATTGTGGGAAAAAATTTCCAGGGAATTGTTATGGCTAGGCTTGCATAGGCCTTGGGGCCAATAGCCTAGTACCAACCTATGAACCACCCCAACAGAGTCTGCCAGTAACAGGGGAAGCCATTATTTCAGGTACACAGCCAGGATCAAGGGTTAAATGTTTTACATGTAACCAGTGGGGCCATGTAGCATATAGATGTCCATGGAGGCAAGGTGGGGAGCAAATGGTAGGGGAGCCAGCAAATGGGAATGACAGAATGCCAGCAGTATGTTTCCTGGAGACAACAATTGTACCAAACTACCACAAGAGGTTATATCCTACCCTAGTAGATGGAAAACAGGCTACTGCTAACAGAGATACAGCCTCTGACCTAACCATTGTGAAGCCTGCAATGGTTAAAGAGGAGTACTGCTTGCTTCGGCAGTCTACTCCAGTCAGAGATTTAGTAGGGAACCCAATCCAAATACCTTTGGCTAGGGTTCACCTTGACAGGGAGTGTGAAAAAGGAATAAAGAAAGTAAGTGAGTTTGAGAATATCCCTGCAGATGTCCTGATAGAAAATGATTCTGATAATGCAGTACCTTTTGTACTTGCAGTTACATGTGCTTAGACTTGGAGTCAAGCATATGGGTTTGGTAACCCGAGGAGAACTAGACAGACCACATACTTGAAACCAGGACTGGTGAGGTGGTTTCTTCAGAGAAGGAGCTACCATGTACCAGTGGGACTGAAGGTGAGCCACAGCTGCTGGTGGGTACTGATGTTCCCTTGGACAGAGTGACTGCAAGGGCAGAAGTGATTACTAGTAGAACCCAGCCTGACAGTGAGGCATGGCTGTTCATGGATACCAGACTTCCTGTGGTAGAGGAGCTGGGAAGGGTTACAAAGTGAGAGTTGAGATGGGCTCAGCTGTCAAACCCTACATCACAAGGATTGAGTGAGATAGCCAGGGAGGTGCTTGATTCTCAAGGTAAAGGGGAATCTGTATACTGGGACAAAGGGTTACTGTATAGAGAGTGGACTCCTGAGGGAGGGCTAGAAGATGAGAGAATACAGTAGTTGATAGTGCCCAGAGCCTACTGTCTGAGACTTCTAGTCATAGCCCATGACATTCCCTTTGCAGGTCATATGTGTCTAAAGTTCACCAAGAGACATATTATGCAGAACTTGTATTGACCTGGTATTCCCAGAGATGTAACAGGGTACTGCAGGACTTGTGAGCAGTGCCAAAAAGTAGACAAGGCAGGAGACAAGCCCAAAGCTCCTTTGATGCTTTGCCTGTGACTGAGGAGCCATTTCAGAGGGTAGCTATGGATATTGTGGGGCCTCTGAGTACCTCCAAGTTCCACAGGGAAGAATTATATCCTACTTGTAGTACATTATGCTGCCAGATACCCTGAGGCAGTGTTTCTGTCCTATACTGAGGCAGAAAAGGTGGCAAATGTTTTGTTAGCGATATTAAGCCGGGTGGGTTTTCCAAAAGAACTATTAACTGACAGAGGTGCCAATTACATGTCAGACCTGCTGGCTTGTCTGTGGGAGCACTGTGGGGTGAAGCACCTATAGACCACCCCTACCACCTCAGTCTAATGGTCTTGTGGAGAGATTAAACTCTACACCAAAGACCATGCTACAGGCATTTGCAGACCAGTTTGAGAGGGAGTGGGACAAATAGTTGCCACATCTGTTGTTTGCTTAGAGAAAAGTGTCCCAGGAATGTACAGGTGTTTCACCCTTTGAGGTGCTGTATGGGCATAGGGTGAGGGGACCTCTAGATTTGATTCCTGATGATTGGGAGGGTGAGTGTGAATCCCACAAGGAGTCTGTTGAGGTATATGTCCTAAACCTCAGGACAAGGCTCAGGGAACTCATGGGCTTGGCCCAGGAGAACCTGTCAGAAGCCCAACAGCAAAAATGGGTCTAGTATGACAGGAATGCTCAAGCTATAGAGTATGGTATGGGGTAGCAGGTTATGGTTCTCATTCCTGTCAGACACAACAAGCTGCAGGCAGCCTGGGGGGACCCTTCAAAATGGTAAGGAAGGTCTGTGATGTTGACTACAAGGTAGAACTGCTAGGAAAGAGGCAAGGTCACAGACTGTAACATGTTAACATGATGAAAACTTACCATGATAGAGAGGCCCTTGTGCTACATGTTTGCAGTAGGTGGCAAGGGGAGTCTCAGGGGGCTCTATGGCTATAGCAAACCAGAGAGTAAAATCCCAAATTACTATGGTGGAGCCTAGGGTTGCAGGCATATGATATCACAGTGCAGTGCTGTACTGGGGTCAGCATTGCCAAGGCAGCTGGAATCTCAATACAGGGTATTGGGTAATGTATTCCCGCATATGCTTATCACTCTCAAGCAAAATTTCTGAAGGGTCACTTGAAAAATTAGCTTGAGTCTTTGAAGGGGGGAAGAACTGTGACAAAGGGAAATACTGACAGCACAGCTATCTGGAATTTTGTAAATAATTATATGTCATTTGTGAATGTCAACATGATTTATATAAGATGCTTGTTTACAACTGTATTAGAACTGCATGTCATTTGTATATCAAACAGGTTTGCACAGATGTGTGTTGAAAAGGCATTTTATAACATGGTTTTGTTTAAATGCATCCACAGTGTGCCCTCCTGGAAGAGAACAGAAATGTACATGCACTATTGTATCTGTTTAAATGTATATATTTTAATAGTGGAAACTGGAATACAAGAGGCTGTCCAGCAAACTTCAGAAAAATTACTGAAATTAAATTACATTATGGCTAAGCCATAAAAGATGGTATATTTCAGTTTTCAGTGCAGCAAGGGACACAATGTCTGTACTAGTAAACGTTCTGTATTGCCTTTAGGATGAACCAATTACTAGTCCTGAAAGCATGAAGGAATGCAATTGCTTTATGACTTCTAGCATGTGCCAGAAATCTGAGAAGAAGCCCTTGTCTATGTATTTTTACAGGTAGATGCTAAATGCTACCAGCTGCCATCAATGATTGTTTGGCCTGGGGACTAGAAATCAGCTGACAAGAAGTGAAGTCATTATGAAAGCTATTCCAGCAGTAATATTTGAGATATTATTTTGAGAAGTCTCTTAGTGAGACAGAGCATTCTGTATTCAGTCTTGGACCTTACAAGAAACATTCACTACAACATCTGCCTTGCTGTAATGAAGTACGTTTCTATGAAACAGTATAATTCTCTTAGATATAGTCACGAATATATTAAAGCTTAGTTTAGATATTTTTCTTTATTTATTTGAGACTGTCCTGCAATGATGTTTTAAGTATTTCCTGTGGTTTTGAACTCTGATGTCACTGTAAATATATATTTAGTATTGTCTTGTTCTTTTATTATTTATTATTAAATATATTTAAACCTTTTGCTGTGACTGACATGTTTAGAGATATTTAAGTTTTGTGAGTACTTTCACATTTATTTGGTGACACTGTTTGGGCCACTCCTAATAGCCTTGCTCTTGGTCATACTACAATTGGTGTTAATATTATTAAACAGTAAGATTGGACACCATTTGTTAAGAGCCTTAAAGTAGCTGATGAGTGACTGGTGGCAGTAATAAATACATTAGAGTCTGGGAAGAAGGGGGCATAGCTTGTAAACCTGTGCCAGCATTTCCTAGGTGTGTGTATGTGTGTAAATCAAACCTCAAAGTGTTTGGGTGTCAGCTACTTGGGCAGGGGCATGAAGCACTGGTTGGATAGAGAGGTTGCTGGGGGTCCTGGCTTGGTTACTCAGCTGAGATATCAACTCTATAGCTGTGCCAGTGGGGTGTCTTACTCGGGGTCTGGAGGAAAAGTGAGAAACTAGCCCTGGACTGACTGTGATCTGTGTGTGCTCTTAAGGGAAGTTGCTTCTGATGCAGAGCTACATCTGGAAATACTGTGTGTGTACCTGTCATCCTCCTAGTGAGCATTCCCCAGTGTTGCCAGTCATGAGGATTAAGGCTTCTTTATTACTGGACCAGTGGTGGGTCAACTCACACACACCTGTTTGCTAAGAAGAAATATGTGCTGGTTGGTAGCTTGGCCTGAAAAGAAACAGGCCATCATGCTTGTATTTTGGTATGCTGTAGGCTCAGCTCCACATAGGGGAAACGTATTGTGATATTGTTATCTTTTTGTATTTCAAACATTGCTGAGTATTCTTCTGTACATAACTACTTACTGATATTTCTAGTTATTTTGTGCATGCTTAAAAATAACTCAACCATTCATTAAATGTCCATGAATATCTTCATAATCCATAATGTTCTGCTAACAGCAATTCTTTAAGTGCACTATTATATTGGAAGCTTGCAACAGACTGTTATATGACTGACAAAAAGTTTTGTGGAATATGGTATTAATTGTTAGCAAGTGTGATTTTGTCATCCATTATTAAATTCACTTCTACAACCACCTCATCCTTATCTTTTGAGGGAATCAGATGGTCAGACTTATAGTTGAAATGCAGAACAGGGAGAGACAGTGATGTATGCAGTTGATATGTGATATGCCCTTTGCCAAGGGATATCTCTAAATATAGGAGACCTGTTAGCATAGTGATTAAGGTCTTTGCCTTCCATGCAAAAGGTACAAAGTATGATCCTCATCTTTTCCCAGTGCCTGTTTAGAGTTTCCATGTTCTGTGTGGGATTTCTATCACTTCTGAAAAACCTGCTATGGGGGAAAAGTTGCATATCTTCAAGATAGGAGAACATGTATTATAGATTCCCCCATCAATTGTAGAAGAGACTCAGGGCAGTATTCATAACCTCAGCCTATGTCCCACATGTGGGATATAGTGAAGTAGGACTTCTGGGCTTGATAGTAGCCAAGTGAGACAGCCACAACTGGTCATAGAAGAAGAAATCACAACAGTTAAAGCATCTCAAGAAGAGAGCTGAAGAAGAATGTCATGTCAGTGCCTCAAACCACGTGCAAGGGCTACAGAATAGATTTGGCCAAGCCTGGGTGAAATGGGAGATAGAAAAATATAAACCAGGCCCAACTTCTAGAAAGCAGGTCAGTAGGTGTCACAAAAATCAGATTGCAAGGCAAAGACAGAAAGATAAAGAACAATATAAGGCATAAGGGATGCCAGCAACAATCCACTCAAGGCAGATTTCAGTGGGGACATTCGCAACTGCTGGGTGAAATGGGAGATAGAAAAAGATAAACCAGGCCCAACTTCTAGAAAGCAAGTCAGTACATGGCACAAAAATTAGGTTGCAAGGCAAAGACAGAAAGATAAAGAAGAAGATAAGGCATAGGAGATGCCAGCAACAACCTACTCATAGCAGACTTCAAAGGGAACATTCACAACTATGACAAGTATAAAGGACCTATGACACTGAGAGGGTCATTGATAAACAAATATGCAGAGTAGTAGAAAGTAAGATGGGAAAGCTAGAAATGAGGAAAGAGTCCAACTAGGCATTCTGAGATTTGGAGAAATATGACACGGTCCCATGGTGTTGGTTTGAAGTGCCACAGTGGTGCAGCAGTTAGTGTTGTTGCCCCACAAGATGTGTTCTGGTTCAGTTCTCAGCTGGGGTACCTTCCATATGGAGTATTCATGTCTTCCCTGTGGTCATGTGGGTTTTCTCTGGGTGCTCTGGTTTCCTCCCACAATCCAAAGACATACAGTAGGTGGATTGGACAATCTAAATTGGCTACAGGTGTGAGTAAGTGGTACGGATGAACTACCATGGCAAGGCTAGCAGTGCAAACCCTGGTTTGAGATGATTGTCACTGTTGAAGTGACACTGTGACCCCATGTGCAAAATAGGAAACAGGGGTTGAGGATGGATGGATGTAAAATAACTCACAGTATGAACAGTGTTGAGTGTTACAGAGAGGATCCCAGTGGGAGTGGGTGAGTGGGTGTGCTTCAGGGTTCAGCATTGCTGTTTATACTGGTGAAGGACTGCATCAGCTAACAAATCAGAGAGGACAGGTCAACAAAGTTACTGTATGTAGACAATGTGGCATTCCAGGAAGACTCTGAGCAAGAACTTCGGCAAAGGGTAGGGAAAAGCACATGAGATTAAACTGACTACAGTTGAAATGGCAGCAAATGCGGGAAATTAGAAGAAGCAGAAAACTGAGATAGAAGGAAGGGAAAAACAATGGAAAAGTTTAACAGTTTCAAGTATCTGGAAGGTGTGGTTGAGGACAAGAGAAGTCTGAATGAGGAGGTCAAAGCTGTAATTACAGGGGCTGCAGCCAACTGGCACAGATGACAAAGAAGCTGAAAAGTAGGTTGTACAAAACAGTGGTTTGACCAGTACTACTGTATGGTACAGAATCCTGGGCAGTAAAAGCAGTGCAGTTGAGGAAGCTAGAGGTAATGAAGATGAAGTGCAGAATGTGAGACAGATGAGGAGATGAGGAAATAAGAGCAGAAGCCAAAGTAGCCCCAGTTGCAGATACAATTACATATAACAGATTACAGAGGTTCCAGCACATGTGCAGGAAAGCAGA
The DNA here is from genome assembly GCF_019279795.1 of Protopterus annectens. Taxonomy (NCBI): domain Eukaryota; kingdom Metazoa; phylum Chordata; order Ceratodontiformes; family Protopteridae; genus Protopterus; species Protopterus annectens. Next base: position 1,201,513,283 of record NC_056732.1, read on the forward strand.
AGATAATCTGGTAAAGAAAATATGGGGCACGCAGGTAGAAGACAAGAGGAAATGAGGACATCAAGAAAAGTGGTGAATGGATCTTGAGAGAGAATACCTGTGACAGTCAAGTATGTGTGTCAAAGAAGGTATGAGAATGGCTTTGAATAAGAAAAAATGGCAGCAAGTGACACAACATTTCGACACTATGCACAACATGAAAAAAGTGGGTTTAGGATGATGATGACAATGATGATCTGTTAATGTAGTCCTCCCAGATACCTTATTGTGTCCCTGATGTACAACACCTTTTATGTGTCTGTTAACAGAAGTTATGTGATTCATGACACTGACTGAGCGATGAAGGTTTTCACTTGCTGTTACTGGTTGTGACCACTACACTGACCTGAATTCATTCTTGTAAATTATTTACCTAAATGCCCAGCGCATTGTCCTTTTTTGAAATCCTAAGCCATGATCCATAGCAGTTATCCATCCCTGCACATTCATAGTCACTCTTAGACAATATGAATTAACTGGGCAAACAGGTATCAGGGTTAGAGTTTGAACATCAATTAGAGTTGCTGATTTGAATTTTCATTCCTCCAATCTGTGTTCAACTCTGTTGAAAAAAGTAAATGCCTATATGTGTAACATTGCAGAATGTATATGGTGATTCTCAAAAGTAAAGCTTTTAGAACCTGATCTGGGCAATGTATATACATGTTATTTGAGGACCACATTATTCATGGTTGCTCCTTTCTTTTTCAGGTAATGAGTACAGAGCCTGATATTGAGGAGATGGAAATGCTTGAGGAGCAGCAGATGGAGAGAGGTATGTTGCTTAATTTTTCTGTTTTGTTAATGTATCTGATCCTTGTTAGATGCCCATATTTTTTACATTACCATGTATATTGCTATGAATGCTAAAATACATATCATGCATCTGCAAAGTAATACAATAATCACACTATACATGTGCTTACAATTCTGATTGAAATACAAATATGGTTAAATATAATTTAGCAGCAAGCCATGTTTTCTGAAGATCATTTTTCAAATGCAGGCCACACCCTCAATGGCAGTCGGGTTTCTGTAACTGTCACACATATTATAAGGTGGATGTCTTACATGCAAGTCTCTAGTATTTGTTGTTAACAATATATATGTTGGTATATTTGTATGTGGTTTAATGTGAATGATCTGTTGTGTACAGCCTGCTTATTCACATACTAAATGGGTGTCTATTGCTTCAGTGTTCACACTACAGAAGGCAGATTGTGTGGCACGCCCTTCATGGGTTCATAGGTTCATAGGTAGGTGCTAGGCTATTGGCCCTAGGGCCTATATAAGCCTAGTCAAATGGTACCCTGGCTTTTGCCACCCAAAAAATTATTTTCCTGTGCTCCTGTCCAGCAGACACACAGATGTGATCCCTGGGGTGAATTTCTTATCTCCCATAGGTTCATAGGTAGGTGCTAGTCTATTGGCCCTAGGGCCTATATAAGCCTAGTCAAATGGTACCCTGACTTTTGCCACCCAAAAAAATATTTTCCTGTGCTCCTGTCCAGCAGAGACACAGAAGTGATCCCTGGGGTGAATTTCCTATCCCCCATCCAGTCATCAAGATTTTTCTTTGTTTGATATAGATTGGTAGTTTGTTCCAGAGTATGGGAAGTCTCTGGGACAGGAATCTATCCCTCCAGCTTGTTCTGTTTATTGTGGTGACAAGGTTTAGGTCACTAGAGCATGTAGCTCAGAGGGATTGGGATTTCTTTAAGTGGAGCATGTCCAACAGCTCTGGGTTTGACATAGCTTTGTATGTTAGGCAGAGATCACCTCTGAGTAGGCGATATGTGACAGAGTAAAGCTGGAGTTTTTTGAGACGGTCAGTGTAGGGCATCTGTTTGAGGCTGGTAATCCTCTTTGTGAGGTATTTCTGTGGCCTTTCCAGTTGTAGATGTCTTGTGAGGTACATACCAAAAGGGGTGTTGTACTCTATAATGGGTCTAATGAGTGATGAGTAGAGGGGAACAATGACCTCTTTTTTCCTGGATGAGAACATTTTTGTGATGAGGTGTGCCATGTAGAAGGATTTCCTAACTACTGTGGAGATGCGATTATCAAAGCAGAAACTACAGTCCACCTGTGTCCCAAGGTCTGTTATCACACTTTCTGTGTTAAGTAGACTACCGCCTATGTGGTAGTTCATGAGTATAGAGTTTTTACCAAAAGGGATGACAATGCACTTTTTGGCATTGAGCTTGAGCCCATGGATTTGACACCAGGCGTCTGTCTCAAGGAGGCCCTTTTGTAGGATGTCCACATTGTTAGGAGTTTTGATTATGGCTCCTAGTTTGCAGTCATCTGTGAACTTTGTTAGCCAAAGACCTTCTGTGTTAGCCTGTACTTCAGAGAAGTAGATACCAAACAGGAGAGGACCTAGGACTGAACCCTGTGGTACCCCACTTGTCACTGGTCTGATGTTGGATTTAGAGTCTGCTACTTTACAGTGTGGGTTCTGTCAGTGACATAGGAATTTATACCTAGTTTAGTGAGTTTATCTATAATTCCAGAGTGGGGGATTGTGTCAAAAGCCTCGCTGAGATCTAGATAGGCTGTGTGAACCACCTTACCCTCATCAACAGCTTTGGTGACTGCTTCAAAGAAGTCTATCAGGTTTAGGAGACATGATCTGCCTTTTACAAACCTGAACTGGGTAGGGTACTGAGTTTGGAGAATACCAATGCCATTGTTTATAAGTTCCATGATGATACATTCCATAGCCTTGCAGACCAGGCTCATCAAGCTAATAGGTTGGTAGTTCCCAGGGTTTGTGATGGCTCCCCCTTTGTGGAGTGGGATAACCATTGCTGTGAGCCATTCAGTGGGCACAAAGCCTGAGGTGAGGCTGTGATTGAACATGGTACTAAGGTGGGGTGCCAGTTCGTTATGTAATTCAAGTAGAATGCAGCCTGGGATGTTGTGAGGTCCCATGGATGCTGTGTTCTTGGCTTTGGAGAGTGTGTTCGGGCCTCCAATGAAAACGGGGTCTTTGAGCCCAGTGGACCTCCCCAGTTATCAAACTGGAAATAAATAAATTAATAACTAAATAAATAAATAAATGTTTTTTATTTGTGCAGCCGTGATTACAGGAACATTGCATTCTTTTGGTATAGAGATGGGTCCTTTAGGGGATGAGAGAGGAGTAAAGTTAGCACTGAACCTATCTGCCAGGATGTTGGCAATATCAGTTGGTTCTGTATATTTAGTGTCATTGTGCTGTAACTCAGAGCAGATCTGAGTGTTGCCATTGAGATTCTTGGCATAGCTATAAAATGCTTTGTGGTTGTCTTTAGAATCAGTGGTGATTTTGTTTTCGTAACTAGCTTTGGAGGATTTTATGAGGGATCTCAGCTTCATACTGAGGCTGACCACAGAGTTCCTCCAATCATGGGATTTTACTCTTTTTTGCAAAAGTTTCTTTCTTCTGTTGTTGAGTTTGTTTATGGCAGGGTACCACTGGATTGGCTTCCTTTTTTTGGAGGATAGCATCTTGGTTCTGTTAGGGATTGCAAGATCCATGCACTTGTGTAAGTGCTTATAGAGTGCAATTGTATAGGATTCAGCAGTCGTACCTCTACTGTCCATCAGCATGGGTGTTATGAAGTTTGCCACTTCTGTCTTAAGAATCGTGAAGTTGGCTTTGGAGAACATTTTTATGGTGGTTTCCTTAATGGGGGTGGGGGTGGGATGTGGATGTCTAGGGGGATTTGCTTGTGGTTGGATCTGGCCAACAAGGAATTGACCTTTGGTGTGGAACACTGGTTGCCCATGTTGGTAATGACCAGGTCTAGGATATTGCTGCCCCTGATGGGGGTGTGGATAAGTTGATCAAAGACATTGGAATTTATGAATTCCAGAAAATGTTGAGCACAAGAGTTGGTACATGAGTAGTTTTCCCAGTTAATGGTGGGGTAGTTGAAATCACCCATTATTAGGGTGTTAGGTTGTACCCTAATATTTTCCAGTGTATCAAGCAATGAGGAGTGGGAATCCTGGGGCATGGTGGGGGATCTGTAGCAAGCTACAATTTGGATTGCGGTCTTGCATAGAGTTAGTTGCACTTGGATAATCTCGGATGCATCATGCTGAACAACTAGCCTGGAGGTGTAGATATCCTTAATGAATATGGACACACCTCTGCCTTTAGTGCTTTGGTCCAGGTTAGGTGGCCGAAAGGTGTGGTATGAATTATAGCCTGGTAATGAAGGGGTGCTCTCTGGAGCCTTGAGCCAGGTCTCTGTCACTGCACAGATGTCAATGTTCTCCATATTAAGGAGTGCCTCAAGTGAGTGCATTTTGAGGTTTAGACTTCTAGCATTAAGCAGCATTACCCTCAGATTTTGCTTGCTTGTACCTGTTACGGTGGTGAATTCATCATTTTAATCTTGCTTAAAAAGGCACTATAGGGGTGGCAAGAGCCTTAGCCAGTATCCGGAATCCCAAGGGTGACAGGTGCAGGCCATCTATGGCAAAGCATTGTGGTTTGTCGATCATGTCATCCCAGGCAGACAGATACTGAATCCCCTTAGAATGACACCAGAAGCTTAGCCAATTGTTGAAGTCAATCATTTTGTCCTTGTACTGTGGTATCATTCTGTGTGTTGGCAGGATGCTAATTAGGGCTAGGGTCATACCTGCCTGGGCTACAAGACTGGACCGTTTCTCCATGTCTCTTTTCATGTAGTCCAGTGAGGTATGTCTCAGGACATTCACACCAACATGAAAAATGACAAACTCATATTTGTACTTATTGTGGAGTGACCTGAGTGCATGCATTATGTGGTGGATCCTGGCACCTGACAGGCAGCTGACAGTAACTTTCTCCTTGTTTAGCCTGGTAAGTGGAACATCAGTGTGCCAGACTATATAGTCACCTATGACTAGAGTGTTGGGTACGTTATTATGCCTTATGGGCTGTGGTTGAGTTGCACACTGAGTTTGTGGGCTATGTGTCATTTGGGTTGTGTTGCGGGGTGGAGGTTGCTTGCGTTTCTGCTATGGAGGTCCCTGTTGCTTGAGTAGATTTTTTTTGAGAGCCTCCATGAATGTAGGTGTGTGTTTTATGTTGCTATGTGTGTGTTTTGTTGGCGTAGGTTTTGAGGGACTATGTGATGAGTGTGGTGTGATGCAAGTGTTTACCTTCTCCTCTTGACTGTCTAGTCCAGTCTTGGGTGAAGAATGCTTTGCTTCCAGTTTGGCTTTATAAGTGCATCTCTCACAGGTTGTAGTGTTGGATGGTAGGAGGAGAGGCTTGTCTGTGTACATGAGGCAATTGCTGCATTGCCCCAAGATGCCCAGATTCATCAGATCAACCTTGGTGTTGCATCTGCCTGCAACATCTTGGATGTTTTTGTTACAACATACTAGTATTCTGTGTTTGTGGATATTGTGAACATCGGCATTTCTTTGCGCCATTTCATAATCAGCAAGCATCATCGGGATGTTTACATTCTGCAGGCTACTGATTGTTGATAAATATAGGTTGGTCATGCATGCAGTTGTAGACAAACAATACTGTTTGTACATTATACTATATTCTCATATGTCACAGATTGTGATTGTGTTTATGGCTGAACATTATTACTATTTGTTACTGTTGTATTTATCATATTGATGTGGAGTCAGCTACTGACTATGCTATATGGCTCAGATGTTTGTCATATGGCTTGCATATTTGCCACAATATTATCATCTCACTTTGTCTTCATTTTAATAATGTGGATGCGCCCACTAGTGAAATCAAATTAGTTGAAGAATTGATAGATACAGTTCTTTCTTATAACTACATAATGTTTAATAATGATATTTTCCACCAAAAAAATTGGAGTGGCAATGGGCTCTCCATGCGGAGCAGGTCTGGCAAATCTAGTAATGGCATACTGGGAAAGGTCATTTGTGTTTAATAATTTGGATTTTAAAGAAAATATATTGTTTTGTACACGTTTTTTAGACAATATATTTATTCTATTTCAAGGAACAGAAGCTAAATTACAGGGTTTATTAGAAATGTTTAATGATAGCACTAACGTCCTGAGTTTTACGTCTAGTTATAGTAAAGACAATATAGCATACCTAGACGTTGATTTAAGAAAGGACTATGATGACAAGACTTTTGTTTCTAAAATATACCGGAAAGAGACGCACTCTAATATGTATTTACATTACACTAGCTGCCATCCTACATACCAGAAGAGATCAGTAGTTAAGGGGCAGCTAGTTAGGGCAGCCAGGATGACGACAAGAGATGAAGAGTTTAAAGATGAGTGTACTCTAATGTCTAATTTTTTCATACAAAGAGGGTACCCATTGTTCTTCATCCAGGAGATCATTAGGGAAGTCCAGTACAAAAGACTAATAGGCGATTATGTCCCAATTTTGAACAAAGAAAAACGTAGAAGCCCAGAGTTAAATAATAGTAACAAAGTATTGACTAATACTAGTGGTTTCATATGCACTTTTAATATAGACTCCCATAGGTTCATAGGTTCATAGGTTTATACTAGGCTATCTGCCCTAAGGCATTTATAAGCCTAGCCCAAAGTTTTGTGGCTTACGCCACCCCTTATGTTAAAAAATACTGTGCCCATTAGTTTGTTGTGCCTCTGTCCAGCAGTGACACAGAGATGATTCCCAGGGTAAACCTATGATCTCCTATCCACCGTTCAAGATTTCTCTTGAACAAAGCCAGCGAGGTGCTCTGCCTCACATGGACTGGGATTTTATTCCACAGCATAGGCAGTCTCTGGGTGACAAATCTATCCCTCCAGCATGTCCTATTTATATCCGTGCTAAGGTTTAAGTCGCTTGCTCTAGTGGATCTGGTAGATTTGGATTTTTTGAGGTGGAGCATGTCCATTAATTCCGGGTTGGACATGGCCTTGTATGTCAGGCACAGGTCACCTCTGAGCAGGCGGTATGCAACTGAATAGAGCTGGAGTTTCTTCAGTCTGGCAGCATATGACAGATTTTGGAGTCCCTTTATCCTTTTGGTGAGGAACTTTTGGGGTCCCTCCAATTGCTGCAGGTGTCGGGTGAGATACATCCCGAATGGGGCATTGTACTCGATCATTGGTCTGATAAGTGAAGAGTACAGGGGAACAATGACCCCACTTGATCTGGATGTGAATCCCTTCATGATCAGGTGGGCAATGTAGAAGGTCTTTCTTACCACTTTAGCAATGTGAGTGTCAAAAGAAAGGCCACTGTCAACCTGGGTCCCCAGGTCCCTGATAACCTCTTCTGTGCTTAATGGATTGCCACCTATATGGTAGCTTGGGGTTACCTTGTTTTTCCCGAAGGGTACGACTATACATTTTTTGGCATTTAACTTCAGGCCATGGCTCTGGCACCAGTTATCAGTTTCCGTGAGACCCTCTGAAGGATATCTGTGTCCGATGTACTTTCCACTGTGGCGCCCAGTTTGCAGTCATCTGCAAACTTTGTCAGCCATAGTCCTCCTATGTTTGCCTGTACTTCTGAGAACTAGATGCGGAACAACAGGGGGCCAAGGACTGAGCCCTGTGGGACACCACTTGTGACCGGCTTGGACTCTGACATGGTGCCAGCAACTCTAACCCTGTGGGTTCTGTCCTTTAGCCAGTTTGCAACCCATCTTGTGACATATGGGTTTACATTTAAGCTGGTAAGTTTCTCTATAATACCCAAGTGGGGTATTGTGTCGAAAGCTTTTGCAAGGTCAAGGTAGGCTGTATGGACTGCCTTTCCCTCATCAATGGCCTTGGTGACTGTTTCGAAGAAGTCGACCAAGTTCAAAAGGCATGATCTGCCTTTGACAAAGCCAAACTGGGTCGGGTCCAATATCTGCAAGTCCCCTATGTCTTTGTTTATGAGTTCCATTATGATCCTCTCCATAGCTTTGCAGACCAGGCTTGTTAAGCTTATGGGGTGGTAATTTCCAGGGTCCGTAGAGGTACCGCCTTTGTGGAGTGGGACCACAGTTGCCGTACGCCACTCCTTGGGCACGTATCCTGTGGTAAGGCTAAGATTAAACAGCTGCCTTATATGCGGGTTTAGTTCCTCGTTGAGTTCGTGTAGCACACAGCCGGGGACACCATCCGGTCCCATTGATGCTGTGTTTTTAGCTTTAGAGAGAGCAGCTTTCACCTGCGCATTAGAGATGTCTGGGAGACTACACTCCGCTGGGATAGTTATCTCTCCTTTTGGGGGGGAGAGGGGGGTGAAGTTTGCACTGAACCTGTCTGCCAGTATGTTGGCAATGTCTGTGGGTTCAGTGATTTTTGTATCATTTTGGACTAATTCTGCGGATATCTGGGAGTTTACACCCAGGTTTCTAACATAGCTGAAGAAGGCCTTATGATTGTCTTTTGAATCTATTGCAATTTGTCTCTCAAATTTGGCCTTGGATGATTTTATGAGTGCTCGTATTTTTTTTTACTAATAATGATCAAGGGTGTCTTCTCCATTATGGATTTTGCTCTATCATGTAACAGCTTTCTCCTCTTATTGTAAAGTTTGTTTATGGCTGGGGTCCACCAGACTGGACGTTAATCCCGGTACATGTGAGGCAGAGCACCTCGCTGGCCTTGTTCAAGAGGAATCTTGACCAATGGATGGGAGATCGCAGATATACCCCAGGGATTACTTCAGTGTCACTGCTTGACAGAGGCACAGAAAAATGATAGGCATAGTTTTTATTCAAACTAAAGGGGTGGCGAAAGCCACATAACTATGGGCTAGGCTTATAAATGCCCTTGGGCAGATAGCCTAGTATGAACCTATGAACCTATGAACCTATGGAAAGAGTCTTGGTTTTATTAGGGATTGCCTGATCCATGCAGTCCTGGAGGTGTTCATAGAAGGCATTTGTAAGGGCTTCCACAGCTTGGGTTGTGGTTTCCACTGGCTCGGGGGCCTTGAAGGATACCACACCAGTCTTGAGTAGTGTGAAGTTTGCTTTAGAGAAGTTCTTCACTGTGGTCTTTTTTGTTTGGGGTGGGTGCCGGATGCGGATTTCCAGTGAGATAAGTTTGTGATCTGATCTCACCAATGAGGGATATACTTCTGGTGTGGAGCATTTTACATATTATAGCAACCATATTATAGCAAATATCATTATGAAAAACTGGGAGTTTTTAATTAGCGATAAATATTTTAGAGACCTACTCCCAGAAAGACCAAAAATTGTATATAGGCGTGTAAACAACTTAAAGGAAATTTTGGAAGGTTATAGCCAACCACTTACTAATAAAGAAGGTATGTACAAATGCAATATGTGCAATTTTTGCAAATATATTGATGAAGGTTGTAATTTTAAAATAGGTAGTATGAGATATAGGTCCAATAGGAGATTTAATTGTAGTAGCAAACAAGTAGTATACCTAGCAATATGTAAATGCTGTCTAGCTTTCTACATCGGTAAAACCGATAGAAAGCTTAGTGAAAGAATATATGAGCACATCTATAGCATTAATAGGAATAAGATGGAAAATGCACTAGCTAGGCACACCAGCGAGTATACTGGACATGAATTTAAATTCAGAGTTATTGACCAGTTAGTAAACGACAAAAGGGGAGGACATGAGTCTTTGAAATTGGAGAGGAAAGAACTTCTATGGCAACTTAGAACGAATGCTTGTCAAGTTCCAGGTATTAATGAAATGAGCTCCATCATGTGCATTCTAAGGTTAAAAAATTTAGAAAGATAAAAATTTTTATAAAAATTTTTTTATAAAATTTTTTTTGTAAAATTATTATATTTAGAAAGGTAATAATAGTGAGTGCTAGTAGGGTGCACGGTGTATTAATGTATTAATGAATTAAAATATTAAAATATTAAATAAATAATAATAATAAAAAAATTTGTTACCTGAGGTGGATTTAAATATATAACAGTTCCACTGGATAAACTGCAATTTAAAGGATATGGGATTAAATAGTAGCCACAAGTACATACGAGTATACACACATAAATTCATATTCAGTTTATGTATACAATATATATATGTTTCTTTTATATATATATATATATATATATATTTTTTTTTTTTTTTATATAGACATTTTATACATATAACATTTTATACATATAATATTTATTTAAATTATTTATTAGGTATATGAGATATAAGTTTTACATAATGTATTAAAAGATAGTGTTATTTATAGGGAAAGATGTTTTTAGTTTCTTTGGCATATGTTTTTAAGATACTAATTGGATAATGAATGTTAATTATGGCCACACTATAAAGGTGGCCGACTGATGCTGTTTGAAGTTTCTGAAGAAGTTAAGGCATTTGACTTTGATGAAAAGTGTACGATATTTTAATGCACTTAAAGGAATAAAAATCAAAAATCAAATAGAACTGTGTGTGGAGAGCTGGGATTCGTGTTTCTGTTTTTCGTTTTAATAATGTTAATGTGTGGTTATTCATATGAGTCATTACATGCACAGAGTACAATTTACATTCATACATAGACATAACTGCTCATGAAACGCATGCAAGGGAAAAAGAATGCAAATAAAGAAAACCTGTCAGACACTTAGTTTACAATTTACTGCAGCAGATGCCATTATTAAATGTGCAGGTCCCAACAGTAGTGTAGTCTTGTCATTTACAAGCTTTTATTTTGCCAAATTTCTGGTATGCTAATGTTGCATGAGGCAGTGTCAAGGCATGGTTCACTTCAAATGTCATTTGCATATGCTTTCCATGCTTAATGCTGGCCAACTAATAATTGTTGAGGTCATGTCATAATTTCCACTGTTAAGCTGTGTTATGCATGCCACTGCATGGCCTTGATTAAACTGCTCACATTGTGTGATGGATACAGTCTCCCTAACATATTCTGTTACTGGACATGTCTATAATTATAAATAAAGTGACATAGGGAAAGTGATGTGTGCATCTTGAATCATTCACTAGCAGCAATTCTGTTGTTTGTAATTGTACTAATCACTAATGTTTGCACAATTTCAACTTGAACTGTGTTTTAAATAAGAACTTCAATATATGCTACTACACCTTCAGTCTCCTATTTGTCGATACAGAACTCACATATGGATGGAATGTTAATTAATGTATCTTAGATCACAAGTGATTTAGTTTCATTTTAAGGTCAGCTATGAACTTCATGGAATGTGTGGCATGATAGACATTTTCATTTCATTGTTATGGTTTTGACTACTGATATACCTTGCATATCATGGTACACTGGGCTATGGTCATGATGTATTTTTAACTTTCCCTGAGGACTGTTTTCTGGCTGTTCATTGTGTCACAGTTGATATGTTTTGCAGACAGGTGTATGTATGGATAACGCTCCAAAAAAGAACTATTATTAATTCCAAAGTTAGTTACTAAAAGTAACCTTCAAGTAATATCAATCTGTTTTTCTAAATATTTTCTAAGATCATCTCTCGATTTATCATCAGCATATTTCTGAGCTTGGGATAATACTTCATTATTACAACCCCTACTCAAAACCTCTGAGTCAAATCTATTGAACATTGATTGCAATCATCAGGCAAAGAGCAAATCCTCCTACTATTGTAATATTGTGCTACTACAATATTGTGATAAAGGAATATTATTAATAACGTGGGGTGGATGACAACTAGTAGCCTCAAGTAAAGATTTTTTATGGAATCCTTTTCTGTAAAGGGTTGTTCTTATGGTATATCCTGTTCTTTTCTCAACTAGTACATTCAAAAAGGAAATTTGTCTCATATTGTACCACACCTTAATGATAATAAGTGGGGTTTGAAATTTACCTTAAATTATGATTTGAGAGAAATGTCCTTTTAAGATGTACTAGTTGAGAAGTATTGGGATATTCTGAGGGCTGATTACAGAACTCATTTTGACAACCATGTGTTCTTTTGTAAACTGCTGGAAATGTTTCTTGCCAGACCTCTTATCTTTGAGTACAATTAATATGTCATTAAGATAATTAAATCAAGAACTCTTTGTATCTGTAAAATGCACATAAAAGGTGACAAAGCTCTTTGCCCCTTTACCTTTCTCAACATTCTTCATATATATATATATATATATATATATATATATATATATATATATATATATATATATAGGCAGACTGGTAGGTGTGATTTTACAGCCATTGTATGTAGGTATCATCAGAAAACTATTAGATTAAATAGTGAAATTAAATTGTAATTATTATACATACATACGCAAAGATCTAAAGCATTATAGAGAAAATGGATAAAAAAAAACTGTGAGTCGATTCACAATGGTAATACAGGCAAGTAGCAATTGGCTCTCTAAGAATAATCCAGAGTGATCTCTATATGGCTATGACTGAATCAATAAGATCTGATATATATAATATGTTGTGTCACTAATAAAATTGCCTATGAGATGTATAGTTTAAGTAATAAGTAAAAGGAAAAGTATAATTTATATGTTAAGAGAAGTCTAGGGCTGTAATGATTTTATCAAATTCAGTCTGTGCTGGGAGAAAGTTATTACATATTTTCACTAAGTCTGATATCCTCAAATAAATGTCTTTAGTAATGTTCCAACATTTTGCTATCAAGAGGGCATTAATGTCTTTCCAATGATGCATTACTTATTTTTTTGCAGCTAGTAAAATGGTAATAACTAAATGGTGCTTTGAAGTAGATGAGTCTTCAATACAATCTAGGGTCAATAGACATTTCTTCTGGTCCTGTATTAAGGGGGACATTTTATCAAGATGTAGCCAGAAAGCTTCCCAAAATGGGCTTAGTTTTGGACATTCCCAAATAATATGTGACCATGTTGCCTGCAATGTATGGCTTTAACATCTCCAACATAGTGGAAACTTTAAAATGCCTTTATTGTTAAGTATTTCAAGATTGATGATAAGATGAAGGAAGCATTTCCACCATATAGTTTCCATGTGGGTGGAGTGAGTAAGAGTCCCCATGCACGTAAATGTTTTTATTAAGCTATGAGAAGCTAGCTCTTTATCTTGATCCTTGTAGCAATCTGTAACAAGATTTCAGCCAGGTTATAATAGAATGGTAAGCAAGGCTGAATAGAAACCTGAAATATTTACATTAATATATGTATTTTGACTTATTTTAGCAAGAAACAAATTTATAAGGGGAGATTTTGCAACTCATATGAGGTAGAAGAATGAGTCTATAGACAGTATAGAGAATGTGCCATTAAAAGAGAGAAAATGATGGTTTGGGAGAGAATAATCCTTTCTCATGTTGAAAAAAGTTTTCTAGCCTTTGGGTGTGAAAATTTGAAAAGGGTATAAGATACCCTTTTGGAGCCAAGACTGGAAAGAGGAAAAAAGTGTGTATATTGTTGAAAAGAGAATGTGTTCCATAAGTTAAGAGCAATTTCATTATTAATTTCCTTTGTGGAATATAGATTAAGATTTTTGTCATACTCATGCATCTAGTCTTTAAATATTGGGAAAGACTTATTGAAAGTTTTTTTTTTTTACTAACTATGCCTTTAACTTTATTATCTATAATATTGCATTGGGCTCTTTCTAAGGGTGGGACATTATGCCAAAAAAATCTAATGATAAGATGAGTACAGAGTCTCTAGGAAAATTCTGGAGCAAAATTGAGGGAGCACCCAGAGATAGAAATCATCTAAAATAACATAGTATAGAGGCTTGTTGGATAAAACATAGTGATGGGAGTCAGATTCCACCTTGATTATAAGAGCTATAATGGTATGAAAGAGCTCCTCGAGGGACACCAGGAGACCATAAAAAATTTAGTATGCACTTATCCCATTTCTTGACAGCTGTTAAATGAAAATGAAATGGTAACCTTTGAACAATATAAAGGAATTTGGGATATACTTAGATCTTAATTAGCTGTAATGTAATATGAAAACAATCCAACTGTCATGTCCATTCAGATAAGTCATGATCAAGTACTGACTGGATTTTTCATTTGATTTAGATCAGTGTGGCAGAAGGAAAAGAACTGAGGAAATGCCCAGATATGTCAAATGTGATGAACTAATTGCAAATTTATATTTATCCAGCTGCATTACTTCTTATTCTGTTATTTGTGGTTACATAAGTATTCATTAGCTTATGTATTCATTTCTCTAAATAATTTAATTTTGTTACAGTTGAATGACACTACTGCTAATTATAATGTGTTATCCTGCTCACTTGGTTTGACTGCTGTTAGATAAGGTTTGCCTTTGCCAATATCACAGACTTGCTAGAAAGATACAGTTTAATTATTTAATCTCGCAACATATAACTCTGCTGTTGTTACATGTTACTATACTAGCTGAGCAAATGTTTTTAAGTCCTGTACTAAGTCAAATTCTTATGAGCTGTACCTGTTCTTCTTCTTTCGTATTTTCTATCAAGCACCTGCTCACTGAGTTCCATACCCTGTCCTTGGGAATCTGAATCCTCTGACCTGAAGGCAAAGGACCCACTCCAAGTTGGTGTTACAGCACAGCAACTACCATCCTGCTCCTCAAAGTATAAGAAAGGAAGCAAAAGTATGTTGGTATCCTAAACCTGCTAGTACAGTCTAGTATTGCTACAACTAATTGATGGTGACTAATAGGTTGCTTTAAGCCAAGATAGCCAGCAGCCTTTCCCGTTTAGACTGTATACCTTTCCTCCATACAAATGCTGTACCTTACTTCTAGCCCATTAATTTTTATCCCTGGCCTGTCCTCTCAGACACTCCACTGTAGTTTTAGAATTCTACCACTAGGCGGTGCCCTCTCCCAGTTTTTTCTCCCCTCTCAGCTTGCCTGCTACCTCAACTATTTATTGTTTTTTATCCTCTGGCCCAAGCTTCATGGTTAAATATTCTCCACTTCTTCTCTGTGACTACTCTAGTACACTCCACTTCATCCTGCTATTATTATATTTTACTGACTAAACCACCCCTATACTTATCCCACTTCTACCCTATTTCTCTTTACTTACCTCTTTTACTACTCTACCTTACAGCATATGCTCTTTTACTGATTATTTTTCTCAACATTCCGTTCTCTCTTGTCTCTACCCGCTCTGTTCGCCCTGCGGGCTCACTCCGCTCCTCTCCCTACCCCCAAGTCCCACCCACCCCCAGGGGTCCTACTCTTATATTTTCTAACCACACCTCTTCCTCTTCCCACTACCCGGTTCACATTTCCCATTGGCCAATTTCTCTTTCATTTCCCATCTCTAACCACTCCCCTCTTTACTCACCACACCCTCATATCACTACACACTCCCACCCTTTTCACTTCCCTCCCTACCTATTCACAACATATAACTAATCTTTACAAATGGCCTATTCAACTATCCCTTTTCAAATTCGTCTCTGCTTCATTATTTTACTACTACTTTTACTAACCTTTACATATTTTCTCTCCTCATATGAGCACCCATTATATCCACAAACTAACTACTCCAAACAACAAACCAACTCCCTATCCATACCACACCTATATAACCATGCAAACATAACATACTCACCTAGCTACCTACTATCAAAGTATCATAGAACACTACACATTAAATATAATACACAATATTTAAAAAAACTGGTATTTCTCTACAGCAAACTCCCTTTCCCAAGCCATCTACTACAACTTCTCACACTAAAGGATGGTGATATTCATCCTAACCCAGGTCCAACTGCAACCCCTATCACTCTTCATTACCTTAATCAATCTATCAATTCTCCCCTTGCAAGACCTTCTCACTCCTACTGGCTCATCTTAACATACGTAGCATTAAAAACAAAATAACTCAACTCCATGCTCCCCTAGAAGTGTACACCTTTGACATTATTTGTCTAACTGAAACATTGCTAAAACCTGCCATCAAAGATAATGAAATTATCCCACCTGGATATAATATCCTAAGGCTTGACAGAGTAGCTAAGAAAGGTGGTGGTGTGGCTATTCTATTTAAATCAGGCTTTCAATTAACCACTTACAACTGTAACATACCTCTGGGCTCCAAAACAGAAATTCTCATTGCTAAACTTAAACTTAACAATGCTAAATCAATCTAAATTATCTGTATGTATCTGCCCCCTGGAAATAACATAGCCAACTTGGAAAATATCCTCTGCTGGCTATCCCAACACCTGCCTCAAGAAACTATTATCTTAGGTGATATGAATTTAGACTGAAATACCTATTGAAGTAGCCTCCCTACCACTCACATAAACCTATATGGTTTCTCCCAGACCATTACCTCCCCCACCAGAATAAATAAATCTAACAACAAAGCTAACACACTAGATTGGATACTCACTACTATGACTCTGGAACCCTCCCTGATGACATCAGTGACCCTCACTCACCTATATCATTAGACATAAAGCCAACATCCCTACCCCAACCTCTACCAGACATATTAGATCCAAAAAGAAATTTAACCCTGATCTATTCAAAAATGAACTTAGAGCTTGCAACTGGGCACCCTTAACACATCTTCCTTTAGATGAAGCCATTAACTTCTTTAACTCTACCTTCCTTGCCATTCTTAATCACCATGCTCCAACCAGATCTATAACAATTAAGGCCAAGCCTGCTCCATGGCTTTCCAGCGAAACCAAACACAAAATTCACATCAGAAATAAATACTGGGCCAAATGAAGAATGACAAAAAACACCACTGACCAACTAAGATTTAGACAGCTAAGAAATGACACTAAAAAGGCCATACTCTCTGATAAACAAAACTACTGCTTACAATATCAACAACCTAATCACAACAACCCACAGAAATTCTGGGCCAGCATCAAGCAATTACTCCACCCAGGTCAATCTACTACACCAAACCCTCAAAATACAGACCTGAACAATCCAATTCATACAGCTAATACCTTCAATACATTTTTTACAGATACTATCTAATTACTAGCCAGTCAGCTATCACCTAATACCTTCACAATACCCTCATACTCCTCAACCCTACCACCCCATTTTCATTTCAAACCTGTAAACATCATTTATTCAAACCCTTTTGAATAAACTGAAACCATGCTCTTCTTCTGCAGACCTACTGCCTTCTGAATATCTACAGATATCATCCAAGGCTATAGCCTATCCTATTTCCATATTGATCAATAGATCAACTACTGAAGGTTACATCCCCACCTTATGGAAAGTCTCCCATATAATCCCCCTACATAAAGGAGGACATTCCACAGAAATATCAAACTATCACCCCATTGCCCTACTTTCTCCCCTAGCTAAAATTATGAAGAAGTGTACCCATAAGCAACTACTCCACCATCTAATTGAAAATAACTTACTTTCCAACTGACAACATGGTTTCAGACCCTCGCACATCACTACCACTGCTCTCTTGTCTTTTACTGACTATATTAACAGGCACCGAAACCTGAATAACCTTTCTTCTGCTCTATTCATCGACCTGTCCAAAGCATTTGACATGGTAAACCACCAAATTCTCTTAAACATCCTGAAATCTTTGTCATTAGACCCACTTTCCATAAAATGGTTCCAATCCTACCTTGACAGTCGACAGCAAGCAGTACTTTGGCAAAACACTTTATCCACCCTTCTACCTGTTACCTTAGGAGTCCCTCAGGGGTCCATACTTGGATCTCTTCTCTTCTCTATATTTATTAATGCTTCATCTAGCTTTCCCACAAGCCACCTACATACAATATGCTGATGACTCAACACTATTATCTTCAGCTACATCATCCCATGACCTTCATGCTCTCACCCATAAAGTATTCAACATAGTTGAACAATGGTTCTCTCAGCATTGCCTCCTCTTGAACCCGAAAAAAAACAAACTCCTCCTCTTCACACCTACTCATAAGTCCTCCCCTCTCCAATTCTCAGTAACATCTACCAATGATACTATCCCTCTATAGGATAAAACCCTTCCTTTCCCCACTGCTAAAACTACCATTGCCCACACATATTTGATCTCTACACTCCTTTATGCCTCTCCCATTTTTACTAATCTCTCCAAGAATAACCACAACAAATTGGAAATAGCTTATAATAACATAGCACGATTTGCTACAGGCAACCCATTCCGAACCCATCATTGCATTAACCTAAAACAGCTAGGATGGTTACAACTACAACACCTGATTAAATTTCACCAACTCACCCTTGCCCACAACATTCTTTATAAACCTTCTAATACTCCAAGTTTATCTACCCTAATTACCCCCTACAAAAATCTGAAGTCCTTACACTCATCTCAAAAACTACTAGTCCACACCACTAAACCTAACAACAGAGCTGGAGATTCCCTTTTCTCTAATTCTGTAGGTAAATCCTGGAATCTTCTCCCTTGTGACCTCTCCTCACTCACCTCATTATCTCTCTTTAAAAATAGACTTAAACTTCTCCTCAAAACTCACTGGCTATGCCCCTGTTCAAAACCAGACTAGTCATCTATCTCTACTAAGTTGTCTAACCTATCCAGTGCTTACTAGCCTCTGCTACTTTTTTCCATCTTATCATATTTTTCTTATCTACCCCTTTTCTTTTTTCTATATCCTCTTTTTACTTTCTCTTCTTAAGTAACTCCTTTGCTACATTACTACTCACCTAACTTACTTTGTTTACCTCTGACCTAAACTGACTTATGGCTCCATACCTGAAATTTCACTGTTTTATGATTTCTGTCCTCAATAATATATCCTGTTACAAACTCTGTACCATTAATTACTTAATACCAGTGTTAATGATTTTTATTTCCTTTTTGAAAGTTGCTATTTTTATTAGTATATTGATATTTTTTTCTGTGTTGTTTTGAACTTGTACTATTGTATTTAGACCATGTCTTGGAGCTTATCTCCCCAGGCCTCTACTGAAAAAGGTCATGTATCCAGCTAGACTAGCCCGGTCAACAAATCTAAAATAAATTTAAAATAAATAAAAAAAATAAAATAAAATAAATCAATGTTAACGAAGTATCAAGTAAAATTAGAATTGATTTTCTGGGGTGTATTTTATAACTTAAAACAGGGTGTCAATCTATTAATAGGTGTCAAAGCAAGGTGAGAGCTTGTTGGGGTTGTTAAATAATATTACCATATTATTAGCAAATATTAAGACCTCACTAGAAAGGGATGGACTCATACTACTGTCCTCCAGGGTTCTTAGTTCTGCTCTTAGGCAAATTGCTAAAGATTTCATAGCTAATAAAAAGAGAAGCGGAGTCACAGATCAACCCTGCTTCACTTCCCTATTAATAAGGAATGACCTCGATACATAGCGACCTAATTTCATCGCAGCTGAAAAGCCTTAATAGAGAGTGCATATTAAATGCATATTAAATGTATAAAATACCAGGGGGGATGCAAAACTTTTAATACTTTATATAGATATTGCCAGATACAGTATCAAAAGCTTTATCCACATCTATGGAAAGGACTCACTGTGAAAGATTCTTGATCTTCCCCCAGTCTATCCACTGAGCCACTTTTAGGATATTATGCCAGGAGGACCTTCCTTTAAAAAAACAACCTAGCCAGAATAAATTATGTCAGGTAACAACAAGCTATTCCAATAGACCAGATCTCTGTAAATATTTTACAATCCACATTTAGCAAAGAACAGGGGTTCTTGCTTAGAAGGATGCTTTTCTGCTTTCAAAACAACCAGAAGTAGGGAGTATTTTCAGGACAAGAAAATTTGCTGCTCTTCTGTTAGAGCCATGCATGCCTTCAAAACTACACTTGAAGCCTGGGAAGGGATGGCTTTGTAAACTTCACCTGGAAGACCATTTGAACCCCAAGCTTTATCTATTTCAACTATTTAAAAGCCATTAAGATCTCAGATTTGTTAATAGGTGTTGAAGGAAGGTGCATTGTTCAGATATCAGGTCAAGCAAATAAAAAAGTAGAGTAGAATACTTCCTTGTCTGACATAGGTAGATTAAAGATAGGTTGATAGAAATTTTTAAATATCTCCCAGGTGTCAAGTCATGATAATCTAAGATGATGAGATAATAAAGCACCAGAGAATTTGGGAACTGAGAGTCTAAATAGAGCTTTATTCTTCCAAGCTAATCTGATTAAAACTTGTGAGGAGATCTCATATAATACTGTAGCCTAAGGCTATCAAGGGCCATTTCTATTTTTGTATTAAAGAGCTCTTGTATTTTATTTTATATCTCTAGTAGCCGAAACTGATCCTGATGAGATTTCAGGTTGAAACTGATATTAATGCTTTGTATTGAATTTGTAATGCATCAGGCTGCTTATTCCATGACTTCCACAGGCCATTGTCCCAGCCTCTTAACTTAGCATGCAAGAAGACTTTGTAGATGTCCACAAGAGATGTGGGTGATAGTGCCCTGAAATACGTCTTGTCTTTCGGCTTCTCCCATTTGGGGTCATCACCACAGCAGATCATCGGTCCACAGATTGATCGGCAGTAGAGTTTTTACAGTGTCGAGTTGACGGACCATTGCCCAACCTTCAGAGAACACACAGTTCCCTGAATCATGTACTTGCAAAAATTCATGCATTGCTATTGTGTAAGAAAATCTGTGTGTTTAGTACACAAAGCCTCCAAACCTTGGCAAGAGGAGAAATTAAATTCTGGAAATGTACTAGTATAGCATCATGATCAAAGGAGGGACATTGGGCCTTGTCATATCTGGGGGGAAAACTCTAATAAATCCTCATGTATATACATACATATATATATATATATATATATATATATATATATATATACACCCTGTCAGTATGACTGAATGTGTTTTACCTAAGGCAGAGGTAAGTGAAAGAAAGGTGGTTTGGGCAAGTATGACATGCCAAATCAATTAACACCATTTCAGATGTCCAAGCATTAAGGAATTTTCTACAGAAACTATTTTAACCTGGTTAGGTGAAGATGTAGCAAGTAGGTTTGTTAAACTAATCTGCCACTAAGATCAACTAACCTCTAATTTATCCTGGATATAGGCTATAGTATGACAGATGAGCAACCCTCATATTTATAGTAATATGAAAATAAATATTTACTATGGTTGTCACCCTACCCATAGCACACAAACCCACTCTCACAACCTCTCTCCCGGGAGATATAAAATGTATCTAATGTTTGAATAGCCCTTTTTCATTAATTTTGCTACACCCATTGCATTTAATGGTCAAATGTGATGAAGAAATTAAAAGGTCATACCCCCAACCCTGAAGTTTCATATGTTCTTAGAGATATAAATGAGTTTCTTGCAAGGATATTAAATCCAGCCTGCATAATCTAACCTAAGTGTGCAGCCTAGCTCATTTAATAGGAGAATTAATATCATTAACATTAATCCTTAATAATTTCATGTTGGATAAAGTAACAAATGAAGGATATAAAGACTCCCTTATTTTCAATTAAATCTTTTAAAAAAAAGAGCCAGTTTTTTTCTTGACAAAATGCGATATCATAGCCAGTGACCATCTGTGAAGCATTGTGAAAAAAATGAAATAAAATGAGCACTAATAAAATATTAGAAATGAACTGCACATTGACGAAATGTAAACTATAGAAACTGCAGAGTGTGCAACCAACAGGAACTATGTACACAAACTAAAAAACCTCCAAGATTATGAAGTGTGCTGTCCCCATGTCTCCCACTAATGCATTCTTGTGCGATTGTTAACAACATATAAGCTGTGTGGCAAGCCTTGCCTTGGAGTCATTCTATTTTAAAATAAGATTATGCTAATACCAATTTCTATATGAAATTGTGAACATAAAAAATAATGAGGGTTTAACGTATGCTTATGATTTTTGTCTTTGAATGCCTGGGTCTAGAAGGAGGAATGGTGAAATATCCTCCATCAGAGCAAGAAAAAGTTCAAGTGCAAATAATAATTGAAATTAATTGTATGTTCTCCAAATTTAAATCAACATCCTTAACTTGATGTCTGGTTTGTTTAAATCCTGGAGATGATATTGATGGATCTAATGCAGAACGTGCCTGCTTGTTAAGTGCATCAACCCAGTCCATGTTTTCTGGCAATGTTAATTGTCTGCTATCCTTGAAGTGTTGCACAGCCTCTTCAAACTGGTGAAAAGTCTTTGGATTATCTGGAAAACCAATTTTAAGATATGCTGATTACAAGAGGGTAACTTTATGGCCTTTTTTCAGTACCTTAATAAGGGGAAGCCATAGATGTCTCTGGTTGAGTACTTTTTGTGAATAGTCTTTAGCAAATTTAAATTTTCTGGCTCAAATATTGAATGTCTCTTTTCCCCTAAACCATGGGGAGAACTTTCTCTTTTTGTTGAAAAGAGAGACATTTTACAATCACAGCTCTTATCATGGTCATACATCTGATTAAAGTGGGGGGCCAAGAGAAGAGTGTGTTC
>NC_056732.1:1201540631-1201563131 GCF_019279795.1 Protopterus annectens
CAGTATCCATTCCTTCTTAGCCTGGTCCATCTTTTCTATCTCCCACGTTTTCCTGCACTCTTTCTTTCAGTGACTTCCTGGAATTCTGCATTCAACCAGCTTTCCTAACTGAGGCACTGCCATTCTTCAACTCCACCTATTTCTTCCTCTTCTTTGGTGCTTTAACTCATATACTTTTTCTCTAGTATTCAGCCTGGTCTCCAGACTGGTCTATGTTGATCTCTGACCACTTATTTAGGGGATGACTTTAATTCCACCTAGTGCCCTTTTCTTACCAGGAGGAAATCTACCCAAAATGCATGTTGGCCACTCTTGTATGTGGTCTAGTGAATGTCTCTCTTTCTGAACCATGTATTGGCTTCTATCAAGCCATTTGGAAGTCAAATGTCTAGAATGGCCTATCCTTCCCAGCCATGTGGATGTTGTCATGCTTTCCTGCTCCTGCTGTCTGAATGTACTCTTTACTATCATAACTCTGCTGTGGCATTTATGAATGCTAACCTAGGATGACATCTGCCTTTTGAAGTAGACTCTTATCTGTTTGATACATTGGGTGCCCGGATCTGTACCAAGCTCCAGAATGTGCAGCTCATGTTTCACTTACACTATCAATAGGGGGCATTAACATATATGCCTGGCATACATTAGTTAACACAAGCTAGAGCCATATAGGTTCATAGGTAGGTACTAGGCTATTGGCCCTAGGGCCTATATAAGCCTAGCCAAATGATGTCCTGGCTTTTGCCACCCAAGAAAATTATTTTCCTGTGCCCCTGTCAAGCAGAGCCACAGAAGTGATCCCCGGGGTGAATTATCTATCTCCCATCCAATCATCAAGATTATTCTTGAAGAGTGCTAATGAGAAGCATGTTCTGTTTATTGTGGTGACAAAGTTTAGGTCCCTAGAGCATGTAGCTCGGAGGGATTGGGATTTCTTTATGTGGAGCATGTCCAACAGCTCTGGGTTTGACATAGCTTTGTATGTTAGGCAGAGATCACCTCTGAGTAGGTGATACGAGACAGAGTAAAGCTGGAGTTTTTTGAGACAGTCTGCGTAGGGCATCTGTTTGAGGCCGGTAATCCTCTTTGTGAGGTATTTCTGTGGCCTTTCCAGTTGTTGTAGATTTTTTGTGAGGTACACACCAAAATGGGCGTTGTACTCTATAATGGGTCAAATGAGTGATGAGTAGAGGGGGAACAATGACCTCTTTTTTTCCTGGATGAGAAACCTTTTGTGATGAGGTGTGCCACATAGAAGGATTTCCTGACTACTGTGGTGATGTGATTATCAAAGGAGAAACTACTGTCCACCTGTGTCCCATGGTCTCTTATCACACTTTCAGTGTTAAGTAGACTACCGCCTATGTGGTAGTTCATGGGTACACAGTTTTTACCAAAAGGGATGACAATGCACTTTTTGGCATTGAGCTTGAGACCATGGCTTTGACACCAGGCATCTGTCTCAGTGAGGCTCTTTTGTAGGATGTCCACATCGTTAGGAGTTTTGAATATGGCTCCTAGTTTGCAGTCATCTGCGAACTTTGTTAGCCAAAGACCTTCTGTGTTGGCCTGTACTTCAGAGAAGTAGATACCAAACAGAAGAGGACCTAGGACTGAACCCTGTGGTACTCCACTTGTCACTGGTCTGAAGCTAGATTTAGAGTCTGCTACTTTCACAGTGTGGGTTCTGTCAGTGAGCCAGTTGGCAACCCATCTGATGACATAGGGATTTATACCTAGTTTAGTGAGTTTATCTATAATTCCAGAGTGGGGGACGATGTTAAAAGCCTTGGCGAGATCTAGATAGGCTGTGTGAACCAGCTTATCCTCATCTATGGCTTTGGTGACCGCTTCAAAGAAGTCTATCAGGTGTAGGAGACATGATCTGCCTTTTACAAACCTGAACTGGGTAGGGTCCAGAGTTTGGAGATTACCAGTGTCATTGTTTATAAGTTTCATGATGATACATTCTATAGCCTTGCAGACCAGGCTCATCAGGCTAATGGGGTGGTAATTCCCGGGGTCCTTGGTGGCTCTCCCTTTGTGGAGTGGGGTAACCATTGCTGCTCACAATTCAGTGGACACAAAGCCTGTGAGGCTATGATTGAACATCGTACTTAGGGGGGGGGGGTGCCAGTTAGTTCTGTAGTTCATGTAGAATGCAGCCTGGGATGTTGTCAGGTCCCGTGGATGCTGTGTTCTTGGCTTTGGAGAGTGTGTTTTTTACCTGTGCAGCCATGATTACAGGAACTTTGCATTCTTCCGGTATAGAGATGGACCCTTTAGGGGATGAGAGAGGGGTAAAGTTAGCAGTGTACCTATCTGCCAGGATGTTGGCAATATCAGTTGGTACTGTATATTTAGTGCCATTGTGCTGTAACTCTGAGCAGATCTGAGTGTTGCCATTGAGATTCTTGGCATAGCTATAGAATGCTTTGTGGTTGTCTTTTGAATCAGTGATGATTTTTTTTTTCATAACTAGCTTTGGAGGATTTTATGAGGGATCTCATCTTCTTACTGAGGCTGACCATGGAGTTCCTCCAGTCATGGGATTTTACTCTTTTTTGCAACAGTTTCTTTCTTCTGTTTTAGAGTTTGTTTATAGCAGGGGACCACCAGATTGGCTTCCTTCTTTTTTTGGAGAATAGCATCTTGGCTCTGATAGGGATCGCATGATCTATGCACTTGTGTAAGTGCTTATAAAGTGCAATTGTATAGGATTCAGAAGTCGTACCTCTATTGTCCGTCAGCATGGGTGTCGTGAAGTTTGCCATTTCTGTCTCCTCCAGTGCCTTTTTCCCATGAGGACTTGACAAAGTGTGCATGATATGTCTGTATTCTTCACATATGTCATGTATTTTGCATATGTAACATAATTTTCAACACCCTGTTAAATAGATTCTGTGACCCATACACAGCCAAGACATCCTGGAAACCTTTTATTATCTGTAACATTGTAGTGAGATATATGGGTTATATGTCATTAGCAATATACATCACATGATGCAAGCATGTTCTTCTGACCAGTGTCATCTGTCTCTTCTTTTAACACATCAATTGCTTTTATCCTCCATTAGCCCATCTATAGATCCTGATGTGGGATCTGATGTCTCTCAGTATGATAGCATGGATCCTGGCACACAGGACAATGACATGGTGATAATCTCCTGCCTACATGGTGTCGGTCTTGTGGATGGGGCTTTAGCCTCAGATGTGGAGGAAAATTTATCCAGCCATTCTAACAATGGGGGACACCAGATGGTGGACAGGATGAGGCCTGTGGACCTCAGTCCTATGATGAGGCTGTTGGTGATGTTGACAGTTTCCTGTTAGAGTGTGCCCAACAATATACTAAGGTTGAAAATAACTTTGCTACAAATATGCAACATAAATAAGGAATAAGATAAAGCTTGCTCAAATGTAGAAAGAAAGTTTAGTAATATGTGATTAGCATCCGTACTAAATGATTGTGGCTTAAAAAATACACACATCAAGAAAGTTTAAAATAAATGACTGTGGCTTAAAAAAATAAGGAACTTGCTTATGAGTGTATTATACACAAATCAAGAAAACTTACTTCTTACAGACATGACAAGAGTGTAATCTGCTTTCACTGTTTTTCTAAGAAAGTTTAAAAATATGTTTTTCTAAGAAAGTTAATCCACAAGGCGTTTTCTTGAAGACAGTTTACTTATCAGCATTTATAGAATCCACAAGGCATTTTCTTGAAGACAGTTTACTTATCATCATTTGGACAAGAACAGATGTGTTAGCATTTGCGTCATCAAGGCAGTATCTTTCCAAAACCTAGTGGGTGTGTGTTTAACTAAAATATGTATAAAAAGTCTGTATTAAATCTAGTTATGTTAGAGGTATGGTAGGGACACAAGTCCTGAGGTAAATGTTATATCTCTCATATCATCTGTACTATATGAGAAGTAAAGTTGGAACAGTACTTTAAGCTGCAACGTTTGTCCAGTTTGGTTTATTATAAAAAGTTATTGGTTACTGCTCTCTAAAGTTGATGCTGCAAAGTATATTCTCTCATCAGTGTATATTCTGCAAGTTTCTGTATGCGACAGACTGTGAATGCAAATATAACTAGACTTTGAATTTTAGCAGAATCCAGCCAGCAAATCCCACAGCAAGAGCAAGCAGTAAGAAGCAGTAAGCAGAGCCAAATATTTTTTCAGTGGCAAGCTAGCCTGCATCTGAACCTACACTCTGCATTCAACCACAGGGGGAGTGATGGTAAGCCCTGCAGGGGGTTACTTCAGTTAAATTGCAGTAACTAACATTTGTATGTATGTGTCAATTCTGAACAGAAGTATTCCAGTTTATGCAGCTTGCAGTAGTAAAGTTTTTTAGACGTCTACATCTGGAGTGAGACAGAAGTTCCAGTCACAGTGCCATAATTTTGCTAAGAAAAGGTGGATATCCACTAGCCCTACAGTCCACTGCCTGTTGTGCTTTCCCAGCTTCTCGAGTGACTTTGAAAAATTTCCAGCCATCTGCAACAACAGCCTGATCACCTGTTTTTTTGCTCACTGGTAAGACCTTTTTCTACGTCACATTTTTTAGTATGGATGCTGTTAGGCAGAATTCTATCAAATGTAAGCCAAGTTTTACTCTTAATGTAGCAGAACAACCAGATAAAATATGGAGTAAATTGCAATGTTGGTATACACAACACATTAGTAAGTGTAAAACCTTGTTAGGACAAGTTGACATACAGGCATTATGTAAGTGGATTATAACATTTGATTGGTATTTGCAACAAAAAAATGAAGTATATCATAGTAAATGTTTATTGTGTGATTCAAGAGAAACTGCATTTTGTGTAATATGCCATAAAAAAGTCTTGCATGATATTGCTAAAAAAATAGACTGTGCAGACAGATCTGTTCATGATAAAGAATTAATTAAGGGTACACAGTTTTCATTATATCCAGATGTCAAGCAGTTATGTCCTGTCAGTACATTAATTTCTGAATTACAACAGCAATCAGATCTGTTATTGACAGATCCGCCTGTAGATCTTGTAACTCCCTTTAAAAATTATGTACAATCATGGAACGATGCCACTGCTACACATACAGATGAGGACAGAAACAAAGCTTATGATACATTAACAGAAGAATTTAATAAGTTTTTAAAAGAGAAACAAAGTGAGTTTAAAATGTTCAGAAATAACATCCAAGATCTCTGCCAAAAGTGCATAGGAGCCCTGCAGTCCACAGAGGAATCCAATAATAGGTATCATACATCCCTTAAACACTTACAGGTAGAAATGACAGACCTTAAACAGCGTTTGAAGGAAAAGGAAGAAGAATTAGATGAATTAACAGAGACTAACCTCCAAAATACTATTTTGATATCCCAGCTTAAGGAAGAGTTAAAAAACACAAAACCAGTCCAAATTATAGAACAGGGACAGGGAACCACTACAGATTTATATACACAGTCTAGATTATTACAGAGTTTACCACAGTGGAATTATAAAAAAGGCATATTTTATAACATGCTTACATTTGAAGAATGGGTGGCATATACAGCAGGATCTGATATATGGACAGATGCATTACTTAGATGTTTTTGGATTTTTATTCCCAAATGTTTTAAAACTTTCATTCAATTAAAACAAGATGATTATCAGTTAAATACTAAAGTAGGACGTATGACAGCCGTTTTAATGGCATTTACACAAGGGCAGCCTCTCACAGCCAAATTATTAGATAATTTTAAAATTACTATCACAGATAAATTAATGGAACAAAGTGATCATTTTAGACTTGCATTTCAAATCATATATAAGAAAACAGATAGAGACATGGAAAAAAAGAGACATACAGAAACAGTTAATACATTGCTTCTTAGAACAAGTAAAAGGGGTTCCAAGGGATATTAAATGTATCTACGAAGAAAATTCTACTACCCTCACTGATTTGGTACAAAAACTAATGAGGGGACGGACTATGGCCGATGATGGGACATTATACTCACACCATATCTTTGCATTTGAAGAAAATAGTGAGCCATTTGAAGTAATTGGTGAGATAAAAAACAGGGAAAGGCAAAGGTGGTGTGACCAACCACCAGCAGAAAGAGCTGCGTCAGCACCACCAGCTCCTGCCTCTATGCTTGTAGTACCAGAATCAAGCACAGGTAATGAGCAAAAGGCATCAACATGCTTCTTTTGTAAAAAAATAGGACATGTTAAGCAAAATTGTGATCATTTCAAAGCTTGGAGCAAAAAGAAAGAAGAACAGGGGGTATTTCCAAAAAAAGAGCAAACAAATTTACAAGAAAAGTCAGAAAAGCAGGATTATGTACAAAAACCTTACAATATTGGCAAAAACAGTTATAAGAGCCATTAATATACAGGAAAAGGGAAAGTATGCCCGGTAGATTTTCAAACAGTTTCACCTATAAATCCGAAACATTTGATAGGACAGGCAGAAGGAATAGCTAGGCAACAGTTAAAAAAAGAGATTGATCAACCTAAATATGTAGATCATTCAGACACAGAGGAAGATGACAAACAAAAACATGAGGTATGTCATATTGCATTTGATAATAAAGGAGAGGATGAGTGGATTTCCTTACAATAGGGATGTGCCCCCCCCTACTCAGGTATCTTTCCTGACTACCTTTAAAAAGGGTTGAGATGGACGACCACTGATTGATATTTGGGTAGAGGGGTCATTGTGGAAAAATGTCTTAATAGACACAGGAGCAGCAGTATCTGTCACAAACAGACAGTTACCAGCAAATCCTATAAAAAAGGTTTGCATTTCAGCATTTAATGGCACAGGATGCTATGCAGTGAGTAGCCAAAGTGTGGACATAAAGTTTTGTCAAGAAGGACAGACATGGAAGGGTGCATTTTTAATGCATCCATCTTGCACAAATACCATAATGGGTATGGACATTCTAGGACCTTTAGGTATAGTAATTGATTTACCTAATGAAATTTTGTGGATAGGAGACAAACAACAAAGAGAGGAAAAGCAAAATACAGGTTGCTATGCAATCTCTCTACCTGACAAACCTGAAAAACCTACAGGCTATGTAAATACAGACAGTGAGGATGTATGGAAGCATTTACAACAGCAATTCCCAAATCTATGGTCCAAGGGTCCCAGTGATTGTGAAAAACTAGAAAGCCCAGTAGGAGTAGGAAGTGATCAGGACTATATACCACCTTTTCAAAAACAATATCCTATTCCTAGGGAGGAAGAAGAACATATGGAAAAATGTATTGTAGAATGGGAAAAGGAAGGGATTATACAAAAAGGCAACAGTCCTACAAATTCACCAATCTGGCCAGTTAAGAAAAAAGATGGTAGTTATCATCTTGTTATTGATTTACGGAAGGTTAATCAGTATACCACTCCTAGAGCACATTTGATTCCAGGAGTCCCAGAGTTGGCTGCACATATTAAGCCACAAAGTAAATGGTTTACAGTAATAGATTTAGCAAATGTTTTTTTTTTGCAGTTCCACTCAGGAAACAAGATGGGCCAAGATTTGCCTTTACATTTAAAAAACAGCAATATGTTATGACAAGGTTACCACAAGGGTTTCAAAACAGTCCAGTAATTTTTCATCAGACAGTAGGATCCATTCTACAACATTTGGAAAAGGATGATTCAGTAATACATTACATTGATGATATTTTAATTCAGTCAGAAACAGTAGAGGAGAGTTTTTTATACTCTACAACAAGCAGGGTTTAAGGTTAAAAGTGAAAAAAATCAGTTTATGACACAAAAAGTTAAGTTTCTAGGTACTATTATAAAGCCAACAGGAAGATCTCCTTGTCCTGTACATGTACAAGGCATTTTACAAATGGAAAAGCCACTGACTATAGCAGACTTACATAAATTCATGGGAATCATGAATTACAATAGGGAATTTATAGAGGATTATGCAGCCGTGGCTGCTCCCCTATACAAAATGTTACAGGAACAAAAGAACTCCACCTTTTTAGAGTGGGCATCTCATGAAGGGGAGGCATTTTCACAGATAAAAATAAAACTAGCACAAGCTACAGAACTAATAGCGCCCACACCAAGGTTACCATTTGTGTTACAAGCAGCAGCAGGAAAAAAAACACTGTCTGTGGTACTATTACAGGAATGGCCACATGGTAGTGACAACAGAATGGAAAAAACATTACGCCCAGTCACTTTCTTTAGCAGGAAGATGACCCCAGTGGAATTGGGCTACCATCCATGTATACAGCAGTTATTAGCCATTTACTGGGATATTAAACAAACTGAATATTTGACCGAATTTTCCAGTATTATAGTACAAACACCACATCAAGCTGTAAAAGCTCTGGTAGACAGTTTTGAAATGAACAAAATTACAGATGGTATTAGTCAGGCAGTCTTTGCAAAATGGATGGCACTTTTTGGAATGAAAACTGTTACTATACAGACAGGGGACAAATACTATTTATCAAACTACATGGGATATGAAGGAAAATAGCATAACTGTTTAGAAAAGATAATGTCACCAGAGGTGCAATTTTTAGCATCTGATTTTGATCACTTTAAGCCATCCATCTTTGTGGATGGAGCACGATATTGGGACCAAGGCAGATACTGGACAGGATTTGCCATAGTTCCAGAAAATCCACAACTGGGTTCTCCTGAACTAATCAAATTATCAGGGCATATGTCAGCTCAAAGAGCTGAACTGGAGGCAGTACTGTATGTGTTAAAGTATTACAATCCCATTAACATTTTTTCAGATAGTGCTTACATAGTAAATTCTTTGAGATTACATATGGAAACGTGGGTAAGATGAGGATTTGTGGATAGTGTAGGTAAACCATTATGGCATGCTGAAGTATTAAAAGACATATATAAAGTTATAACAATGTCAAAACAACAAGGACAGTATAGCATCTTAAAAGTAAAAGCACATCAAAAGCCAACCAGTGAAACTTACAGATTAAATGTGTTAGCTGATACTTTGGCAAAACAAGCAGCACAAAATGGAAAAGAACTTCCAGAATATGAATATATCAATATAGAAGTTAGTGTCTTAAAAGAGTTAGATAAAGAATCAATAGAGAAAGACCTTGTAAATATACAAAAACAACAGGGCTTAAAAGAAGAAATCGATCAGTGCAAACTGACAGGAGTATCACCAAAGGAGTACTATGCATACACCACCTCCAAAGGGTTACAATTGCCATATGTACCATTCCAGTTGGCACGCCAGCTGGTCAAGTTAAATCACCAAATACTGGGCCATATAGGAACTGATAAGTTATGGGCAGTTGTAAAAGAAAAGTATTGGAACCCAAATTTAAAAAAGGTTTGTAAACTGATTATAGAAGACTGTTTAATCTGTCTGCAGGTAAATGCTAAAAGCAAAAGGCCTCAGTTACATCGAGTACAGCCAGCAGATGGGCCATGGTACGCAGTTCAAATAGATTATGCAGGTCAATTACCAACAGCAAAGGGAGGTTACAGGTATCTATTAGTTGTAGTGGACGTTTTTTTCAAAATGGGTAGAAGCAATTCCTACCAAAACCATGACAGCAAAGGCAACAGCAGAAGCCTTATGGAAATATATTTTCTGTCATTGGGGATGGCCACGGGTCATAGAGTCAGACAATGGCCCACAGTTTGTTAGTGATCTCATTAAACAAATGTGTAATTTGTTAGGCATACAGCAAAGGTTTCATGTACCATACCATCTACAATCCAATGGCATTGTAGAACGTATGAATCAGACGTTAAAAGAACGTCTAAAAAAGGCATGTTTGGAAAAGGGCAATACATGGGTACATCATCTGCCTGGTATTTTAATGGGTATTCGAGCAACACCAAACAGCAAAACAGGTATTTCCCCATATGAAATAATGACAGGCCGCAAAATGCCCATACTATTACCATTTGATCCAGATTTCCCTAATGGTAGGCCCATGCTAGAAATCAGCAAACATCAGGAATGGCTAAAACAACTTACTAGCATATGTGACTATAATGCAAGGGAGCAAGCGTTCCATCTATGGAAAAAGGTGCCAATATTACCAGCTGAAGAAAACCTTCCATGTGGAACCAAAGTATTGGTAAAAAATTCCAAATGGAAGGACCATGGGCTAGCAATTGGCAAGGCCCTTTTGAAGTAGTTGAACAAATTGGACCATTAGTGTACAAAATTAAAGGAAAAAAGAAAAACAGAACAATGTTGGTACATAAAGATCAGCTAAGAATGATCAAAAATAGTAAATCTGATTAAATGTATTCTTTTGTAGGTTTCCAACAGAGAAAACCATAATGAAATTGACTTGGTTTAAAGTGCATCCTTTTGGAAATCCAGTTTCGGATGACCAAAGGCAAAATGATTCAACAATGGAATTTCTATTTAAAGGATGTTTTTTTAAATTGATAATAGCTATCATACTAACTATTATTGTATTGCTTAGTATTAAATTATACTTACAACCTGATAATCAAACTCTAAAGTTACATAAGAGAGAGAGTAAAGAAATGTGAAAAAATGAACAAGACTGGTCACCATCTTTTAACACTTTTTTAGCAAGACAATGTTGGTATGCAAAAAGCATGAATGTTTCTAATTGTTGGGTATGTAGTTTAATACCAAAAATAACAGGGGTATTGCCTCTAATACCTATTCCACTAAATTCTCTTAGTAGTTGGAGGGTATTAATAAATGAAACTGGAGATCAAATTATAAATGTACAATTGCATAAAGCAAGAGTACAGTTATCTGCTATAGTACAGGGGATCACATGTTTTCAACAAAATGGAACTGTTCCAGTGGGCAATAGCAATTGTATTCAAACAATTGAAATGGTAAATTTTCACAACCACATACCAGTACGTGGAGTATTTTTTCATGGTTTTCCTATTTTAATACCAATTAAGGGTCAATTAATATTAGGTGATTCAGCAGTATTTCATTTTTCACAAAGTGATAAAAATGAGTGTAAAAGTAATATTACATGTTGGAGAAGTAAGACAGATAAAAACTTTACAGTTGTACGTGATAAAACTCCTACTATGGGGCAAGTAAATGGCAGTATGGTAAATAGCAGTGTTGCTCTATCAGATGGGTTATATTACATCTGTGGTAAATATGCTTAGAGATGGTTACCAAAGGGATGGGATGGCACCTGTTATATAGGATTAGTGGTACCAGCAATTCATCATATAAAAGAGTTACCAAAAGTAAACATTAGAAATGCAAAAAAGAAAAGGGATATGTTACCTGTGATTGAAAGTCCAGAAAATCCAGTAGACACCTTAGATACATCACATATATATCATCAAAATCTTGATTATATTAAATTAAAATATATGGATTTAGGAGATGATGTAATATCTGGAGCAGGTATTTTCCCTTGGTACGGGGCTACAAAAGCCATCAAGGAGCTGAGAAAACTATCTAAACTAGTTGAGGTATTGGCAAATGCCACTTTTAATGCAGTCCTTGACATTACTGTCAAAATGACAGCAATACGAACTATGGTTTTACAAAATCGAATGGCATTAGATTACATATTAGCATCCCAAGGGGGTACATGTGCTTTAATAGGAGAACAATGTTGTACATTTATTCCAGACAAAACAGAATCTGTAAAAGCACATTTAGAAGTAATTGCACAAGTGTCTCAACATACTAGAAAAAACTGGAATGATGACTGGAGTGAATGGTTTAGTAATTTGTTTACAGCATGGACAGGAAAAATCACTGTATTTTTAATTTCTTTCATTGTTATTGTAATGCTTGGTTGCATATTATTTATATGTATTAAAGTCTGCTTAGCAAAAACTAGTCAAGTTACAGTTATTAATTGTCATAATGAAAAAGTATTATCAAATAATGCTGAATTTATTTCTCTAGTTTAAAAAAAAAAAAAAAGAAGGAATTGCTAGAGTGTGCCCAACAACATACTAAGGTTGAAAATAACTTTGCTACAAATATGCAATATAAATAAGGAATAAGATAAAGCTTGCTCAAATGTAGAAAGAAAGTTTAGTAATATGTGATTAGCATCCGTACTAAATGATTGTGGCTGAAAAAATACACACATCAAGAAAGTTTAAAATAAATGACTGTGGCTTAAAAAATAAGGAACTTGTTTATGAGTGTATTATACACACATCAAGAAAACTTACTTCTTACAGACATGGCAAGAGTGTAATCTGCTTTCACTGGACAACAGGACATGTTTTTCTAAGAAAGTTTAAAAATATGTTTTTCTAAGAAAGTTAATCCACAAGGCGTTTTCTTGAAGACGGTTTACTTATCAGCATATACAGAATCCACAAGGCATTTTCTTGAAGACAGTTTACTTATCAGCATTTACAGACTCCACAAGGCATTTTCTTGAAGACAGTTTACTTATCATCATTTAGAGAAGAACAGATGTGTTAGCATTTGCGTCATCAAGGCAGTATCTTTCCAAAACCTAGAGGGTGTGTGTTTAACTAAAATATGTATAAAAAGTCTGTATTAAATCTAGTTATGTTAGAGGTATGGTAGGGACACAAGTCCTGAGGCAAATGTTATATCTCTCATATCATCTGTACTATATGAGAAGTAAAGTTGGAACAGTAGTTTAAGCTGCAACGTTTGTCCAGTTTGGTTTATTATAAAAAGTTATTGGTTACTGCTCTCTAAAGTTGATGCTGCAAAGTATATTCTCTCATCAGCGTATATTCTGCAAGTTTCTGTATGCGACAGACTGTGAATGCAAATATAACTAGACTTTGAATTTTAGCAGAATCCAGCCAGCAAATCCCACAGCAAGAGCAAGCAGTAAGAAGCAGTAAGCAGAGCCAAATATTTTTTTCATTTCCCACAATACATTGATAATTCCTATTGCAGTAGAAGTAGGGATGTAGCTGGTATGCATTGTCATTCATCATTTACATAAATTCATACCTTTCGGCAAATGGTGTACACATATAATGATGTATGTACATGTCTCTGGACATAGTCCGATTTATACTGAAACACAATTGTACCTTTGACATGTCAGCATTCACTGATTTAATGTCAATG
The DNA here is from genome assembly GCF_019279795.1 of Protopterus annectens. Classification (NCBI taxonomy): domain Eukaryota; kingdom Metazoa; phylum Chordata; order Ceratodontiformes; family Protopteridae; genus Protopterus; species Protopterus annectens. The sequence goes on from NC_056732.1 coordinate 1,201,553,688, forward strand.
TGCTGCAACGATGTTCACAGGATTGTCCTCTGCTCAGTAATAAGCAGGGTCTGTAATATATAACTGTAGTTGTTTTTTACACATTAGCATATCAGGATATGTATATGTGATGGAAATTCTTAGCCTGATTACCTATACTTGTTGATTTTACATGATTTCACAAAACTGTGTTTGTATAACTTATACATGCCTATTTTTGTTGACATCAGCAATGGAGTCTGCCTATGTGACATACATTTGTCATTTGCTTAAATGTCTTTTGGTTGGCTTCAACAGCACACTGTGTAGTGCACACATGTATTTGAAATGTGTAACCTTACCTTGTTGCCCTGCTTTATTATTGCCTTCTTTGATGTTGGCCCAGGTTGTTCACCTCCCTTCTACCTTTGTAGGTATGCACTATATTTTGCAGATATATTTGCTGTTTGGCATTTATTGTCCATTGTCCTGTATTAGCTTGCTTACACAGGGTGAACATGTGCCAAATCTATGACCATTATACAGATGCAGGACATGTGTACACAAGTCGCTGGCTAATGCTTGCAATAAATCCTTGTTCTCATTATACTTGTGTGTTAACCAGTATACACTGTTGAAATTCATGTGCACAGCCTGATATTTTTTATATAGCTGTACTGTTACATTTGTGAACAAATATTATTATTACATGTGATTGGTGCATATATGTGTACTGGAATTGCTTTCATTGTAAGTTCCAGTTAGGCCATTGACAGTCATACATATATGCCTACAGCCGTGGGTTGTCCCTGACATGGCATATGTGTGTGTGACATATGCATTTCATTAAATATTTGTTTGGGTTGTGTACACCTGGTTGTGTATATACCATCCAATTTGTTGCTTTACTGCAGTACTGCTGTTTGGCACTGTACTTGATTGTTTGCCTTTCACATATATGGTCAGAAGTTCTGTGATGACCTCTGATAGAATTATCTAGCATTCAAGATCTAAATTTGTCCATCTGTGTTGTTGATTGGCTTGCACTTGCACTGCTGGCAGACTGCTTGGATATGTGTTTATTTATCCAATGTGTACTGTGATCTGTATTTATTACCCTACAGCACAAATCTACCATTGCCATACACATCCAGGTATGACTGCCACACAATTTGCAACATGTCATAATGTGGTAGTGCATGGGTAGATACATTTTTCTGCATATTAACATGTCTGGTATGCATCCCCACCCTGTTTGACAACTTTCCATTGCCTGTGTTGTGCAGTGTTTCATCTATGTAACTTACTTGTCCTTAATGTTTTTCCCAACCTTTTTTGTCTTGTGTTGTGATATTTGGCCTGTGTGTATACTTGCTGGGATGTTCTTCTCCTCTTTCCTATCTTTACCTTTTATTCTCTTCTTAAAAAAATATAATAAATATGGATCATTCCCAGAAAGAAAAAAAACATTGCCCATGCTCCTCTGATTTTCCCTCAGATTTTCCCACTCCAACATATCTCTTATGTGTTCCTCTTCTTCACCCATACTACAAGTCTGCTTTTTTATCTCCCAATTTCCTTGGGTGTGTTAATTACCTGTGTTCCCCATAAATGTTCCACACCCCGATTGCCTTTGGTCTTTATTATATTACATTTTATTAGAAAATGTACAGATTCCATAGGATTCCATAAGTGATAGCTAGCATAATTTTTAATAATAAGGGACTTATGGAGATATACTGTAGTTATCTGCATGCTTACTGGATAGTTTCTTTTATAGATATGTATGAATGTCAGGCTGCTTAGACTGTGAGATTTTTTCCATAACATTGTTAATGTGCATCACTCTTTGACAGCAAATTTTAATTCCTTACTGAGTACTTGGGAGAAAGATAGTGTGCTGTTACTACTGAGATACTCGATTGTGCACCAAGATATTTGGAGTTCACTGTGGCATGCTTATGTATTACATAGTTATTTGCAACTTTTCTGCTGATGTCAGCGTAATGTGCCATATTCTGTGAACTTTGCTAAATCTAACCCATAATCTAGACAACCTCAGTACTAAACTGGTAAATTTTATTTTTATTTTATTTTTTATTTTACATTTGTTAATTGGGGGTGTCTGACTGAGCTGAAAAGGCCCTTTTTCAGCAGGGGAGAAAAGCTCCACAAAGAAAAATTACAAATACATTTAGTTTTTTAGACATGATCAGTATACACACAAATTACAAAAGACATGTTTTTACAGTGGTATGTGGCACATCAACAGTTACAGTGGAGAGAACAAACAAAAAAATATTAATTTAAAAATAAAGGTAATCAGTTTGTGGTGTACAGCTGAAATTTGGCACATAGGTAGAATACATATATAGTACGCAGGTACAGTACATACATTGTAGATTAGCCAGTGTTTGTGAGTAAGACTGAAAACTATTATCAAGTATTCTAGATTTAGTATGCATACCTTATCCGCTTTCACTAGCCTGGGAAGCAGTCTTGGCACTGTCAACTTTGCTTAAGATGTTGCCTGATGAGGTCTTTAAGTTTGGATGATGTGTTTTGAATGCTAGTGGGGACAGAGTTCCATTTTTTAGCCACTGAACTACTATATAGCGCATCTCCAAAGCTATTGTAGCTGTTGGTGACTTCTAGTAGTAGTTTGCTTGATGATCTAAGAGGCCTTTTGGCTGAGTGATGTTGTACTAGGTATTTGAGGGTAGGACACTTATTGGGGAGGTAACAGATAGAATGACAGAGGCAGAGCTGATTGTAGGTTAGGAGGTTGGGCAGTTCAAGCCAGTGGAGCTGTCTCAAAGCAGTACAGTGGTGATATATGAGCAATTTGCAGCAAAGTGGACAATTCTGTTATAGCAGGCTTCCATTTTGCTTAGTTCAGTTTTGTTGGGATTAGTCAGAATGGGAGATGCATAGAGTAGGGTGGATAGAAGTTGGGAGTGGGCAATGGCTGATCTTGTGTTGTTGGTAAGAAAGGATTTGATACAGTAGAGTGATCCCAGTTTGGCATGTACTTTTTTAATAGTTAAGTTGAGATGACTATCAAATTTTAGGTGGGAGTCTATGATTATTCCCAATAGCTTAGCCTGTGCCACTGGAGCGATTGGAGTAGCATTGTGGAGGTGATAGTGAATTGACTGTTATCAGTGTTTTTGTTAGAACTGGTTATAATCATAAGCTGAGTTTATTTGGATTGAGGATAAGTTGGGCTTTGCTAAGGTAGTTTTCAACATCAGAGAATGCTAGTGGAGTTGTTTGCAGGAGGGTGGGAATGTTTTGTGCAGCACAGATTAAGGTAGTCTCATCTGCATACTGAATGATAGATGCATGCTGTGTGGAGGTATGGAGGTCAATTGTGAAGACTGTAAATAGTAGTAGTCCTAAGATAGAACCCTGTGGGACTCCTATAGTTATGGGCAGCTGAGGAGGGAGAGAATTGTCCCATTTCACAGCTTGGTACCTGTCAGTTAAGTAGCTTTGGAACCAGGTAAGAGTAGAATTTGATAGGTGATATCGGTTTAGTTTGTTTAGCAGGATTTGGTGTGAGACTGTGTCAAATGCTTTGGACATATCCAAAGAAAGAGTTGACACCTGCAGGCCTTCATTTTTGAGACAGTTTACTGTGTCTGTGAAGCAGAAGAGGGCTGTAGTGGTACTATGGGCAGGTTTGAAACCATACTGAGTAGGTAACAGGATGTTGCTGTCTAGGAGATAGTTTAGCATCTGGGTATGGATGCATTTTTCTAGGATTTTGGCCAGTGGGGGGGAGTAAAGCAATGGGTCTGTAGTTATTAAGTTCAGCGGCGGTCCCGCCTTTATGTATGGGTGTAACACAGGATAGTTTCCAGAGTTTGGGCACATAGTTTTCAACAATTGATCTGTTTATGAGAGTGGAGACTGGGATAGCAATAGCAGCTTCTGTGAGTTTCAAGAAATAGCTGGGGAGTAGGTCGGCTGCTGTTGATGAGGTTTTTAGTTTGGAGAGGATGCTTTTGATTGAAGTGGTGCAAACTGTTTTGAGGGTAAAGCTTGTATTAGTGTTATTTGTGTTCGGGGGGATAGTGAGGAAGGAACTGTCCTGTGATACTAAGGATAGACTTGAGTTCACAAAGTGGGAGTTGAATTGTGTTTTGATGGGAACTTTAGTGTCAGGGGTGGTTGGTTTGGAAGTTGCCTTTTGGGTGGATTTTAGTAGCGGGTTTACATTTTTCCAAAATTTTTGGGTGTTGTGTTGGTATTTAGTTTGTAATGTTGTGTAGTAGGATTTTTTTTTTGTCCAGCCTAATGCATTTTTTTGCACGGTTGCGCAGTTCTTGATATTTAGTTAGGCTTTGTGTTTCTTTGTTTTTTTGATAGTAAAGCCAGGCAGTGTCTCTGGACTTGAGGATTTGTTTGGTTTCTTTACTGAGCCAGGGGTTTGTAGAGGTTCTAACCTTGATTTTGCGCAATGGAGCAACAGTGTCTAGGTGTTGTAGAAATGTTTTGTTGAAATATGCTACAGCCTGGTCAAGTGAGAGGGTTTTTACGGGGTCCAGTCACAGTTACAAAGTAAAGTGTTGAGGACCTCAGGAGAGAATTTTTTTTATGTTTCTAGGAGATATATAGTTAGTGGTTTTGTATATGCTTGTTCTACTACGTATAAAGTATATTATGTTGTGGTCACTTAAGGTGCCTGGGAGACTGCCTCTGTGAGGGTACAATGTGGGGTTGTTAGTTAGGACCCAGTCAAGGATGGATTCCCTTTTAGATTTTTTATCACATCTAGTTGGAGTTTAGACTAGCTGTTGGTAGCCATGGAGATTTATTAGATTACTTGGTGGTTCTGATATACAGGTGAACCAATCTAGGTTGAAGTCCCCCAGAATAAGGGATTCTTGTGAGTATGTGGAAGAACACCAGGATAAAAAGTCTTCACGGCTAGCAGGTGTATTACCAGGTGGAATATAGATCACAATTGCGGTGATGACCTTTTTAGGGTGAAGTTGAAGTTGTGAGATAAGTATGTCCCAATTATTGGGGGAGCGTAGGAGTTTGGTAATTGACAGACAGTTAAGTTGGACTTGTACAGTAAGGCAGTTCCACCCCTTTACGAAGTGGTCTGTCTTGTTTAATGATATTGTAGCCGGTAGGGAGAACTTCTGAGTTAGCTATGTTTTTATTTAGCCAGGTTTCTGTTAAAGCAAATATGTCTGGGGAGTAGTGTGCTACTGTGGCCTGGAGTTCAGGTATTTTATTTTTGATACTTCTAATATTGATATTTAGCATTAAACGATGGTTGGTTTTGCTGCTGTTGTTGATTTGCCCTGGCCTGAAGATAGTGGGGGTGTTATGTTCTGACATTTGTTTTGGAGCACTTTGTGTTGGACAGGATGGATTTGGGCCTGGGTTGAGGTGGATACCTCCACTTATGGTGTGCCTGGAGTTAAAATGATGATACAGATGTTGGAGTTTGGTGAGGAGTGTGAGAAAGTATTGTGTTTGTTTGGATTAGGAATGAGAGCATATGTGTTTAGTTCTGAATTGCTCCGTTATGTAGTTCTTGAACAATTGTGGGCAGATATTATTATAATGTGTGGTGTCTGTATATGAGAGTGCATAATGTAGTGTTGTGCTACTAAGTTTATGGATATTGCTAGAGTGATAACTTGTGGTGTTGTAAAGAATTATGAGAAGACAGATTAGACTTAGTTGTGTGATAGTCATGGTTATAAAGTTTAAGTTGGTTCTAGATGGGGGGGTCTGAATAGGAATTATAGGGTTGCACTATATGTGGATGGGGAAATAGTGTGGGTGATGTAAAAAATGCTTAGTGGGAATGAGAGTGATTGGGAGTATTTTGTGTGGAGCAAGTTGGTGTGGTATAATGTGATATGACTTGAGGAGTTGTGATTGGTGGAGGTGATGTGAGGGTGAGCTGTGGGTGTGGCTGTGATTACTATAAATGTAGAGGTAGTGGGGGCAGGATGGAATAGGGGGAAGGAAAGCGAAGAGAGCCCAAGTGTTGTCGAGGGTGAACGGAGCAGGGCAGAGCCTACCAAGACAAGAGAAAAAAGTAAGTATTACTTTACAAATCTGAACACTTTAAACAAATTCCTGAGGTCTAATGACTTACCAGCAATCAGAATGTAATTGCTGAAGAGCACTTGTGTCCTGGTAGGAGACTAGAAATTTAAAGATGGCTCCATGCTCAGCAAGATTCTAATATAGACTTAGTATTGGGGGAGGGAGATAGCACAAGGGGTGTAAACCAGGTGGAATGCAAAGAAACCAGAGAGGCAATCAGTGGAAATCTGTGAAGGCCTCAGAGAGGGTAAGTAATAATTCAAACTACCTGTAAAGTGAAGGAGAGAAGAAACAGCAAAGTTTATTAAGGTTGGGAGTGTGTCTTCACATTGACTTGCTGATTAGTAACCAGTTTGTGCACAGATTAGAGTAGGGAGATACATTAGCAATGAAGGGGATTGTATAGAGATGCAAATAAACAGGTGGGCCTCCAAGTGATACAAACTAAGGCAGAAAGCACTGAAAGGGCTGCCTGATGGTTAATTTAGTCACAGGGATTTGAATTAAATGCATACTGTCTATTGTACAGTTAGGATTACTGTAGTAGCTTGGGGGGGGTGACATAAGGCTACAACAGTCAGTTTTATTAGCACACTGAGAACTACTAAGAAATACTGCTAATGTAATAGCTTCACTTTCATAAAACATACAAGTAGAATGCTTGGGTGGACTGACCCTGCTCTTGAGGCTCAAAATGTATATCCTTGTTTAGTTTGCAGTACTGCTTCCTTCTTATTCTGTATGGGTGGAGTGACAGCCGCAGACTGCAGATTTGCTTGAGTGTGCTCTGAAGAGAGAGAGAAAAAAAAGAGGATGAAGCTAGTAGAAGGAGACAAAGATAGGTCAAAGGAAGTAATGAGGAGATAGGGGGGTGTAAAAGATACAAATCTGAGGATAGTGTGGATAAAGCAGGAGAATAGATGCTACTGCTACAGTCTGAGAGTGCTTCAACAGTTACCACATCACAGTGCCATAACTTAGTTTGGAAACAGGTTAATAAATCATGCACAATATATTTATCAGCCAATTATCCTGTGCATACAAGAAAAAGGAAAAAGAACAAATTGCAAAATGCAATTGAAAATGCAAAATTAAGTGTCCATCAGTTTGTATGTTAATAATGACCCTTTAAGATATGTAACTCTGCAATACAAGTAATGTCGAACAATCTCCATATACTGTATGTTGGTGTCGAAATTTTATACTTCATACAGCTAAAAGAAATGTAAATTCCTCGTTCTTTCACAGTATCACATTGTCTCAGTTCTGCATAAAAAAAAAAAAAAAAAAACATTTTGTCAAATAGCTTAAAAATGTTTAAAGCAGGTTTGATTTGCTTGATTTTGTCCACAGGAAAAAAATCCACTTAGTCAGTCCTCATGCACTACATTACAAAAGTAAAGGCCAGTAACTTCATTAATCTGTAAGTAATTTTCTGTTCCTCAAGAACAATAAACTCATGTCAAAACACTGCAACACACATCCCGTGTCTTAAAACACTGAAAAGCCATATTTATTTTACCTCATTTTATTTGTTGACAATATATATGGGTGTATGACAATTGATTAAATGTGCTTCTGATCATTGATGTTAACATGTGGCACAACTCATAGAAGCTGAAGCTGATGGCATGATTGATTGGTCAAAAAGCTAACATATCAAAAGTAGTAAAATGCCACTGTATTTGGCAATTGCATGCAAACGTGAAGCATAAAAGTCATCCAGGTGGCTGACGAATTATAACAATAGCTCCCCAAGTGACAACATTGCTTTTGCATGGCCAGGCATGTTAAGGTCTGTGTATGGAACAGTGAAATCTCAGCATCTCAAAAGCATGCTTAAACATTATTGGGCATGTAGAAGAAATTTAAAAGATCAATGTAAACACTGAGCTGTTACAGTCTCTGTGTCTGTAGGGGAAGATTTATTGTGAAGTACTCCCCCACCAGCATATCTAAACCTGTGCAAGTTGATACATGCACTGAAATGAAAGACTTGAAAATCACGGCTAAGAAGTCAATGGATTTCCCTGTAGTGGTTGCAGGAAAGTGCTTTGACAAATAGCTACAAATTTGCTATCTCAGTCTATTGTGCAATTAGCGAATTGTCAAATATGGAAGTAGTAAATAGGCTACATTGGACATATTTTGTCTCTATCTGATTTTAATATATCTGACTAGAAACCTAAGAGTGGGTTATTCTTGCATCTTATTGATACAGATCATGCAACTAATATTGTTTTGTTACTGCCAACAGCACAAAACCTAGCAGATTTGTATTCAGGTTATTTCTGGTTACTGGATGGGGAATATGGCTTGTGGTTGTTGGCAATTGTATTACTTTCATGGTTTTATTAAATATGAAATTGGCTGTAAGGTACTTCCATTTTTGTTTACTTCCGTTTGTGTTTATTTTGATGACAGGAAAGTCCTTTAAAGCATACTGTATGATATGGAGTGACTTTTATAAGTGCTGTTCATTTGTGGTATGCAAGTCATCAGTGAGCTTTGTCATTGGCAATTTTGAACCTGTTGTAATTAGGAGTGCGCACAGAAACAGTCCTTAACTATAATATTGTTTCTTTCACTTCTCTCAGAATATGTGGAGGAAAGTTCAGACACTGGGTCTATCCGTGTTGCATGCTTCATCATCTCACTGTCAATGTTTATGAAAGAAGTTAGTAGCATTGTTTTTACACCCCCAGAGTTACATTTATTCAATGGACATTTCTCACCCTTGGCTGCATCTTTACTGCTATGTTCTGAGGAGTACTACATTTATGGACATTGTAGGAATACGGCAACTCACTCTGAATGTGGTAGTCATTTGTCTTCATTGTTTCCACTATCATTATAGAGTGTGGCAATTCCAAATGGCTAGACACTTTGTGGATGCAAAATGCTGTGGAAGGTTGGCACAGGCATTTTCGTTGCATGATCGGGTGACATGCACCAGCATGTGTTGTATGCTGTGACTCAAGAAAAAAACCTTATGATAGATCTTCACCTGCAGACTTTATCTGGGATACCAACAAGTCCAAGGAGGTTAGCGAACTACATGAAAGAGTCTAAGTTACATTCCTTTCTTAAAGTTAAGGAAGTAAACACCTTGGAATAATTTTTCCAAGCAATCTCTTCTGTATAAAATTTTTAAATGAGTGATAACTTTTGTCTAGCATGGGTGTTCCAAAGCTCTACATTTGTATACAGGATCACTTGATTCTAATGTATTTTGCAGCATACTTTTTAGCACATCACTGGCATGGGGACTGTGTTTTTCGTTGTTTCAGAGGTTTACATTCTGATTGCACCTGGGGTGGCATTGCTGTCCATTTTTTGATATGTAGGCATTTGTTTGCTATTTGTTGCTAAATATTACCAGTCTGCATGTGCAACTCAGGTGTG